>NC_137129.1:34284366-34411866 GCF_949319135.1 Squalius cephalus | reverse complement strand
CAGCCTAAGCGATTTACCAAAGCTGTTATTGGGTTTTCAACACAGCACAAGGGTTAAAATCATTGTAAAACAGTACTGTACTGTAATGTAACGGTACAATAAAATGCCTGTATTACAGTAGTATCACTATAGTAATAAGAATTGAAGGTTAAATGTGCCAATGTTGTCCTGAAAATAATGTCAAAATGCAACAAAAGTGGTACATACATCACAATATGAAGTTATATAACAGAAGAAGCATAAACCATGACTATTAATATTGTGACGACTACTATTCTTATTATTATTATTATTATTTTGAGAGCTCATTATCACACATTTCTCTCTTTTAATTTTGCACTTTTTTCCCTCTAGGTTTGTTTCTTGTTCACATCCTGTGTTCTGTATTAGTCCAGGAACATGTCTGCTAATGTGAAAGACACAAACGAAGAACATACTAGATCCCTTAACATCAAAGATGCATCTCTCAGCAAACCAGCCATCAGCCCAATGATGAAAGAGCACAGAGGGGGTGACGGGGTGACGGGAGGATTTATGTGGCAAAGAGAAAATAGACAGTGAGTAGGAGGGTGACAAAAAGGTGGATACATTTATGTTTGAAAAAAAGAGAGAGAGAGACTGTGTTGTTGTAGCCACTGTATTGATACTGGGAGCACAGCTGACCATTAGATGTTACATACAGCAGACAGAAAGACAAAAAGAAGAGAAGATCAATTAGAGAGAAAATGTCTATAATGAGCAGGAGGGAGGCAGTGAAAGGCATGAAGAGATGAGGGAAAGGAAGAGCAAAGAGAAAACAACAAAAACAACAGAACTATTTAGTGTCTTATTGTTGTCAGATGCGGGGGACATGAGCCAAGAGGAACGGGGGTCTTTGTTTGTCTGAATGTGCACTTAATGGCTTCCTTTCAGTTCACTGTCTGCAGCGAGACTTTTGATCACACGTGTCTGTCAAATATCACAACGGTACAGTTTTTGCCTCTAATTGTAGGTCTGTACAAAATATAGTGAGCTGCCTACTCTATATTCCAAAACTAAATTATGCTGCCTTTTAAAATATGTTCCGGCCAAACTCAAAGCCAGAATTTATAGAGAAAAGCAATTCCCAAAATGTAACAAACAGTGAAGAAAAAGTAAGAGAAATGTTTATAATAAATAGTTGTACATTAATTTAATTCAATACACAATTAAATGACTTCTGTAAAAAAACATGATTTATTTGTGTGGTTAAACTATTTTTTTAAATGTAATATTTTTTTTTTTTTTTTTGAAAAGAGTAATAATAATAATAAAATAAAAAATGTTGGGTAATTTTACCCAGTATATGTGATTAAAATTGATTATTTTAAAAAATCATTGTTTAATTTATTATTTGACTATCAAATAATTGAAACGCACAATTTTACCCAATATTTTTGTGATTTAAATAATTATTTTAAAAAGATATTATTTTGATATTGTCTGGTTAGTGTGTGGTTAAAATGTTTTAATACTGTTTTTATTGTTTACAAAATTAACACTTAAATATAAAAAAAAAAAAAAAATTACCCAATATTTGCGATTAAAATTCTCAATTATTACTTTTTTTCATTGATAATTAAGTAATTAACTCATTATTTAACCAAATGATAAATATAAATTATTAAATACCATATATATATGTATATATATATATATATATATATATATATATGTATATATATGTGTATATATATATATTTAGGCTAATATCATAAAAACATTGGTTTAATATTGAATTTTTGATAACTTTGAAATTACATCTTTATTTATTTTTTATAATCTGGGTTAATTATTTGGATATTGTCAACTCAACTGTGTGGTTAATATTACAACTAAAGACATTCTAACATTAAAGATTTTAACCCATGTTTGTGTATCTTGTGTTTAGGCTTATTAGAGTTTCAGCATCTCATGAGTGCTATGTTGCTGAGATGCTGTGTTAAAACCAAATTTAAAAAAAGCTTTTGAAAAACCTGCATTTGTTCCATTCCACTCCCACCAGCTTTTTTAACACATGTATGTGTGCTGCATGAACGGCCTCTTTAAAGGTAGCTGCCTATGTAGACTGCAAGCCAGCTCACTAGATTTTGTACCAGAGCATGTGTGTGCCTTCTCACCATTAGTAGCCTCTATTTAGTATCTCTTCTGACAGATTTGTCAGGTTTATGGGGCTGGCTGTCTTCCCTCTTTTTGTGTTCATTAAAAAGTCCCATCTTAGCTCCACTACATTTAGTTATCAGGCATGGCGATGGAGAGCGAGTCTTCCAGTTCTCTCTCTCTCTGCTCAGATGACTGCATTAGGCAGCACCTTTAAAGATAATTGCTTAATTGGGGCCTTTTCATTTGCTGTCAGCGTATGAGTGCCCGTGAATGGCTAAGATAAGACCGTAATTATGTGGCCAGCTTCGATATCCACTTTCGCAAGAGAAGGATGCTGACAAGCAGCTCTCGTGGTCCAGCATCGCTCTCCGCGGCCTGTCAGAGAGCCAGAGACACAAAAGAAGATGAGTAGGAGAGAGAAGAAAGGCTTCAGAGAACATTAGAGAGAAAAGAAGGTTGAAAAAAGGGAGAAATGTGGTTTCACAGACATATAAAAACACATGTGATTAGTGAGGGGACAGACATGCTATTAGCCGAGACTATAAAGGCAGAGAGATATGGTCAGAGGTATCACAAGGACAACACACAGTGATTAAGGAAAAGAAAAATGTGTATATAATGTAATAAAATGTATGTTAACAAATATGTTTAAGGTGGCATTTAAAATGTATTTTAAATGCCACCTTAAACATATTTGTAAATATACATTTTATTACATTATATACACATTTTTTCACAAATATTATTTATGTGTATGTTTTTTTTTTCTGCGAATTTCTCTTCTGTAAAGCACTTTGTAAGTGCTGTTAAGGTGCTAATAATAAAGCTTTACTTACTAACTAAAAGAAAAAAGGGAAGTCTAAAAGTACATTTACTCTGACTGAAGTCACTTTCCTGCTGAACCCTAAAGCCGATCCCATTGGTTGTGTTATGATTCGGTTGAAACATGGAGGAAGCAGGATCCAAATGCAGCTCACTTTATTAAACAAACTCCAGACTTACAAACTCAAATACAGGAACGGGGAACAGGACTCAGGAACAGAACAACCAACATCCACCTAACAACATCAAGAACTCACAAAGACTAAACTAGACACAGGGCTTAAATACATACTGGACTAATGACGAGACAAGGGACACCTGTGAACATTTAAACAATCAACCAATGACAAAATGACAACAGACAGGGGAACACAAGGCAAGATCACATGACTAGAACAGGGGATCACATGACAGACAAGAACCAGGAACAATAAACAAAACCCAAACCGTGACATAGCCCCCCCTCTATGGGCGGCTCCCGACGCCCATCAAAACAAAAACATAAGTTCAGGAGGGTGGTGGAGCGGAGGCGGTCTTGGGGGAGGGATGGAGGGCCAGGCCCGTGCAGAGGAATAGATCCAGGACATGGCAATGGCGGGCCTGGGCCATGAAGCGTGGGTGGACCAGACTGTTCAGGGGACCAGAGCAGACCAGGGTGTGCGGGTGGCCAGGGCGGATCAGGATGTGCAGAGGACCAGGGCGGAGAAGACCCCTCAGGCGGCCACGGCGGAGAAGACCCTAAGGGTGGCCACGGCCAGGGCGGATCAGGATGTGCAGAGGACCAGGGCGGAGAAGACCCCTCGGGCGGCCACGGTGAAGAAATCCCTTCGGGCGGCCACGGCGAAGAAATCCCTTCGGGCGGCCACGGCGAAGAAGACCCTTCGGGCGGCCACGGCGGAGAAGACCCTTCGGGCGGCCACGGCGGAGAAGACCCTTCGGGCGGCCACGGCGGAGAAGACCCTTCGGGCGGCCACGGCGGAGAAGACCCTTCGGGCGGCCACGGCGGAGAAGACCCTTCGGGCGGCCACGGCGGAGAAGACCCTTCGGGCGGCCACGGCGGAGAAGACCCTTCGGGCGGCCACGGCGGAGAAGACCCTTCGGGCGGCCACGGCGGAGAAGACCCTTCGGGCGGCCACGGCGGAGAAGACCCTTCGGGCGGCCACGGCGGAGAAGACCCTTCGGGCGGCCACGGCGGTGAAGGCTTATTGCCCCCCCCCAAAATTTTCTTGGGGAGGTTAACGGACTTAGACGCCAGGTAGGAGGAGTCCGGTGGCGAAGGCGTGTCAGGGCTGGATGAGACAGGCGATGAAGGCAGGTCAGGGCTGGACGAGGTCTGCGACGAGGGCAGGTCAGGACTGGACAGGACCAGCGATGAAAAGGGCTCTGAGCTGGGCAGGACCAGCGGTGAAGAGGACTCTGAGCTGGGCAGGACCAGCGATGAAGAGGGCTCTGAGCTGGGCAGGACCAGCGGCGAAGAGGGCTCTGAGCTGGGCAGGACCAGCGGCGAAGAGGGCTCTGAGCTGGGCAGGACCAGCGGCGAAGAGGGCTCTGAACTGGGCAGGACCAGCGGCGAAGAGGGCTCTGAGCTGGGCAGGACCAGCGGTGAAGAGGACTCTGAGCTGGGCAGGACCAGCGATGAAGAGGGCTCTGAGCTGGGCAGGACCAGCGGCGAAGAGGGCTCTGAGCTGGGCAGGACCAGCGGCGAAGAGGGCTCTGAGCTGGGCAGGACCAGCGGCGAAGAGGGCTCTGAGCTGGGCAGGACCAGCGGCGAAGAGGGCTCTGAGCTGGGCAGGACCAGCGGCGAAGAGGGCTCTGAGCTGGGCAGGACCAGCGGCGAAGAGGGCTCTGAGCTGGGCAGGACCAGCGGCGAAGAGGGCTCTGAGCTGGGCAGGACCAGCGGCGAAGAGGGCTCTGAGCTGGGCAGGACCAGCGGCGAAGAGGGCTCTGAGCTGGGCAGGACCAGCGGCGAAGAGGGCTCTGAGCTGGGCAGGACCAGCGGCGAAGAGGGCTCTGAGCTGGGCAGGACCAGCGGCGAAGAGGGCTCTGAGCTGGGCAGGACCAGCAGCGAAGAGGGCTCTGAGCTGGCGGGAAGTGCAGGCTCGGCTGGACTGGCGGGAAGTGTAGGCTCGGCTGGACTGGCGGGAAGTGCAGGCTCGGCTGGACTGGCGGGAAGTGCAGGCTCGGCTGGACTGGCGGGAAGTGCAGGCTCGGCTGGACTGGCGGGAAGTGCAGGCTCGGCTGGACTGGCGGGAAGTGCAGGCTCGGCTGGACTGGCGGGAAGTGCAGGCTCGGCTGGACTGGCGGGAAGTGCAGGCTCGGCTGGACTGGCGGGAAGTGCAGGCTCGGCTGGACTGGCGTGAAGCTCTGGATCAGCAGAAGCGACGTGAACCGTCTCTAGATCAGCAGAAGCGACTTGAACTGTCTCTGGATCAGCAGAAGCGACGTGAACAGTCTCTGGATCAGCAGAAGCGACGTGAACCGTCTCTAGATCAGCAGAAGCGACGTGAACAGTCTCTGGATCAGCAGAAGCGACGTGAACAGTCTCTGGATCAGCAGAAGCGACGTGAACAGTCTCTGGATCAGCAGAAGCGACGTGAACAGTCTCTGGATCAGCAGAAGCGACGTGAACAGTCTCTGGATCAGCAGAAGCGACGTGAAGCTCAGTCTCTGGATCGGCTGACGTGACGTGAAGCTCAGGCTCGGCAGGGCTGACGTGGAGCCAAGGCTCGGCGGGACGAGTCCCTGGAACGATGGCCTTTGTGGCAGCATGTGCTGACATCAGCGGGGAATCGGCCACGCTGGAAACCAGTCCTTGACGGCCATAGACCAATCCAGTGGCTGGCTTGATGGTTGGCGTGACGTGAAGATTCTCAGGCTGGGCACATGAGACGTGAAGCTGTGAAGACTCTGGACTGGACGGGACCAGCGGTGAGGGCTCTGGGGGTACTGTGAGCTCAAGGGGTGTTTCATTAGCCAAGCTCACAGTAAATGCCAAACCGCTCAAGGAGAGGGCCAGGTCGACATATCCCTCCAGGGTCCAGCCGGTATAGTCCTCCGGCATAAATTGAGCAATGTCATCATCCAACCCGCTCCAAAACAGCTCCATGAGCTGGATGTCATCTAATGATCCCAGATGACAGCAAGTCAAAAAGTCCCTCGCATATCTCTCAATGGGCTGGCCATCCTGAAACAATGAAGAAAGGAATTTCCTCAGGGCCTGGTTGCTAACCACTGCTGGATCCATTTTGTGGTGAGTTCTTCTGTTATGATTCGGTTGAAACATGGAGGAAGCAGGATCCAAATGCAGCTCACTTTATTAAACAAACTCCAGACTTACAAACTCAAATACAGGAACGGGGAACAGGACTCAGGAACAGAACAACCAACATCCACCTAACAACATCAAGAACTCACAAAGACTAAACTAGACACAGGGCTTAAATACATACTGGACTAATGACGAGACAAGGGACACCTGTGAACATTTAAACAATCAACCAATGACAAAATGACAACAGACAGGGGAACACAAGGCAAGATCACATGACTAGAACAGGGGATCACATGACAGACAAGAACCAGGAACAATAAACAAAACCCAAACCGTGACAGGTTGTTGCTGCATTTAGTCATTTTGAGGGCATTGTTTGGTTGGTTATATTAACTCAATAAAGCTATTAAATGCATTATTGATCAAATGTTATAGAAAAATCCTTATGCCAAATTATAAAAGAATTATAAGTATTTGTTTGAAAGAAAATATCACTTTTATTTAGCTATGGATGCAATTAATTGATCAAAAGTGACAGATAAAGACTTTTACACTATTACGTCTATTTCAAACAATTGCTGATCTTTTGAAATTTCTATTCATCAAACCTGAAAAAAGTAAAACGGTGTCCACAAAACTATAATTTTTTTCAACATAGATAATAATAAAAATGTTTCTTGAGCATCAAATCATCATATTAGAATGATTTCTGAAGGATCATGTGACACTGAAGACTGGAGTAATGATGCTGAAAATTCAGCTTTGCATCACAGGAATAAATTACATTTTAAAATGTATTGAAATATAAAATGTAATATTCCAAAATATCACTGTTTATGCAGCCTTAGTGAGCTTACATTTCTCTTCAAAAACATTAAAAAGTCTGTCTATATACTTATAATTCAGGTCATTTTTTCCACAGTAAATTGCTGTCAGTGTGAATATGGTCATGTACCGAAGTGTTGTTGTTGTTTTTCTACTTATCAGCACGACCACCAAAAGCATCCAAACGTGAATCAGTTTTAAGCATGCACCAAAAGTCCATTCATTGTAAACAGTCACCAATTTTAGTCTGGCAAATTGAAAAGTGTGAATCGCAGGGGCTTTTCATGTGGTTTGGCCATCAATAGGCCTAGACTGGCACAAATTCATCACCAGCTGGACAGAAACAGACTCTGAGGATGAGAGGTGCTTAGAAAAGTCACAAACATGGAGGTGAGTTTATTTGATGTTTAGCCAAAGATGACAACTGCATGACAGGTACTTAAGCTGTTTAGGTCAACGATGTCACATGTGGAAGGATTAATAAACATCTATGAGTATGAAAGCTAGTGCTTTAATATGTAAAACTACACTCCGTTACTGTGAAAACTTTTGCAGCTTTTAAACCAATAAAAAGGGTGTTGTTTGACCAATACACTCTTAAAAATTGTGTATAGAACATTTTAAGATTCCTTTTTCTACTAAAGAACCCTTTTGTGGAATGGAAAAGTTCCATGATGTCAAATGTTATTTGTGGGACCATATGCCAATAGAGAACCTTTATTTTTACGAGAGTATAGGACCTGGAACATCATTCCTACTGTGAGAGCAGAGGAGAAGAAAAGGGAAACTGAAAGATGAGGGTGAAGAGAGAGAGTGATGCGCAACACAGGAAGTGGATGGGGGCAAGATTAGTTTTGCTCCGATAGTGACAGATCTGAAGAACAGGAGAGGCGAGAAGAGAGATGAAACCGGGAGAAGAGCAGGATTAGTGCCACTAGAGGGATGTGTATGTGTGTGCGCATGTAGGCTTTACCGGATGCAGGGGGGGACCCTGGAATATGAGGAATTCTGTGAGTTCAGTGGGGATTAGTCTTGCTTGAGGAGTGAGAACTTGAGAGGAGGATGTGAGAACATTTCTTGATCTCGGCTTGCATCATACATGGAAGAGCCGTGAATTCTTACACTTCCAGGGTGGCACAATGCTGAAGGTGCAACTGAAAAAAGTATATCTTTTAAACAAAACCAAAAAAGGTAAACTTTAAGTCACTTATAAAGTGTCTTCTATCGATTACTGTTTATTTGATGTACCAGAAAAGTGGTACATCCATCAGCTGAAGGGTTGGTTGTGCTCAAGCAGTTGCCTTGTACTTGTGAGATCTCACTTCTTTGAGGGTATAGGTGCAAGGTGATATTGTTTCCCTTATATACCAGGTAACACCAGAGATTTCCTGTCTTTTGTGAAATCCAGATATAAAGATGTTACAAAGTGTGGTTCTTCTATTTGTGGGTGTTTGGCTAAAGTCTCAGAGTGATGGTTGATTCATAGCAGGGTCGTAACCCTTACGATGTAAAAAGTAAAAAGTAGTTCCCTTTCGTAAAGGGAACTCCCGCTGCATCGATACTCGATACTTTGGGGAATGCCTTCGGCATGAAGCGTCTGAAGTCAACTATGGAACTATTCCAATCTTGATTGGTGCAACGTCACCCGTGACGTCGCATGTGACGGTGATCCGGAAGCTACAAAAGGGTCACAGGAACCAGGAAATGTTAGCTTCTGGTCTTCAGCAAGCGCTCTATGTCATCTTGTCTGTTCTATTTGGTGTTGTTTGTCCCGTGAAAAGAGTATTATTTATGGCGAAAAAAGAGAAGCTATTCAGGCAGTGTGCGTCCCCTTGCCCACGTTATTTAAGCGAGGATGACACACACACGCTTTGTGTAGTTTGTCTGGGAGTGGAGCATGCACGGGCGGTGCTCGAGGGCGCTGTCTGTGCAAACTGTTTTCAATGAAAAAGCTCCGCTCCCGTTTGAGCTTGTTCGATCAATTAGATCAGGCTCGCGTTTCCAGTGCATCGGGTCCCGCGTCTGTTGAGGCAGCGCGGCGCTTGTATGCATGTGATTCTCACGTGGGGCTGGCATATGATACTGAGACGGTTGCGACCCTTTCTCAGTGTTTATTAACCAGCTCCACTGGTCTCGCGCACGGTTCGGAAGCCCGCGCTGCGGCTTCTTCCGACCGTGTTAAAGACACAGCGTTTGATTTATCTGGCTCCGAGGAGTTAGATATTATCTATTAACACTGAATCACGTGGATAGGGGGATTCGCCACCCCATATTCCCGTTAGTGAGGAGTTGCTGGAGGTTGTAATCAGGGCAGTGGTTAAATTAAATGTTAAATGGCCATATAATAAGCAGGAAGCGACTAAGAAAAATAAAATGAATGAGCGCTTCCTGCAGACCCAGTCACAATCTTCGTGTCAGAGCCTTCCCTTTTTCACTGATCTCCATACTGAGGTATCAAGATCGTGGAAAAATCCATTTTCATCTCAATTATTTTCCCCCATGTATATATTTACTCATCCATTAGGGAATCTAATGAAAATGGTTATTAGGTGATGGCTCGGGTTGAGGAATATTTTGCGAAATATTTTCTCCCCGACATTGCGTCACCCCTGATAGCTCAGACACTTCCCTCCAAATCTCGTACATCGAATTTGTTAGGGAAAGCATATATGGCGGTGGTCGAGCTGGTGCATGCCCACACACGATGGGGTTATTACAGGCATACCTGGCTGACCTCCTCAAGCAGGTGGATGATAACTGGGAGGTCTCACTCTATATTACTGAATATCGTAGAGTATCTGACTTATCTCTCCGTATTATTAAAGAGACGGCCCGTGCTATTGGCCGTTCTATGGCAGCACTAGTCGTCTCAGAGAGACATTTATGGCTTATTCGCTTGTGGATCGGGAAGAAAGACAGGGCTTTCCTTCTCGATGCTCCCCTTTCACCTTCTGGCCTCTTTGGCGACGCGGCAAGAACCGTTGTCGAGAGGCTTCAGGAGGCAGAGCGACAATCAGCTATCCCCAGTTGTCAGTCCAGGTCTCATGGGGTTGCTGCCAGGGGGCAGCCTCATGGGACAGCCGCCAGCTCCTCATATTTTGAGAAGGTTTCCTCTCGTGCCCCCCCGTATAAGGCTTGGGGCCAGAAGAAACATTCTCGCACGAAGCTCTCCATACCGAAGACAGGTCTGAGGACTGTCTCTCTGGCTAAGAAGGCTTCAACTAAGAGGTCTTGTCGTAACACGCAGACCCTTATGGGCGTTCCCCCAGGAGAGCGAGTACAGGAGTCTCGCCCCCTTATGCAGCCCTTAGGAAATCGATGTTTGCTTCCCGCCGCCGATGGCGCTTCGGGACACATCGGCTTCCAGCGAACACAAATCGCAGTATCTGCCCGAAGACGTTGCGGCACTGTCGAGTTCGCCGCCTCTCAGGAGGTCTGTAGAGAGCATATTTTGGTTAGTTCCTGCCAGTTAGCTGCTTCAGGTCACCAAAGCCATTTGGAAATTTATAGCCGAGGCCAGTCTCGAGGGACTGGTCCCCATAATGGCATATTTAGACACCCCGAGGGGTCTTCAAAATATAGCCTAGGGGGTCCTGCTTATGGTGGAGCTAATATACAAATATTATCTACTAAGGGTGGTTCACATGTCGGCCAGCCCCGAGCAGGGTCGGTTTTTGGAACAGGAAGTCTAGTCCCTCTTAACACAGGAAACCTCAAAGTGGGCTCTTCCTTGGTTACGGGAGCCCGGGTTCTACAGCTGGCACTTCATAGTTCCTATGAGGGGGGGGAGTTAGGCCTTATTTTGGATCTCAGGGTACTGGATCAACCTCCGAGGGGGTTCAGATTCAAGTTACCGACTGTCAGTCAGACCAGCTCCGAGGACTGGTCTGTCTTGATAGATCCACAAGCTCCTTAACTCCTCTTTCCCTTCTAACCCCATCACAGGAAGTTTCCGAGATCCGCTTTTGGGGGGAAAAGCGCATCAGTTCTGGACTCTTCCAGTCGGCCTAGCCTTATCCCCTCGCACCTTCACTAAATGTATGGACACGGCCCTTGCTCCATTGAGACTTCAGGGGGTCCGTATCTTATAGATGACTGGCTCATTTTGGCTCAGTCAAAAAGAACTACCAATTCAACATCGAGATGTTGTTTTGCGCCATCTGAGGTGTGTGGGGTTGAGACTCAATGTCAAGAAAAGTTCCTTAACTCCTCTTCAGAGGACTACGTCCCTGGGAGTAGAGTGGGACTTAGTCACAATGCGGGCACAAGTGTCTCCTGCTTGTATAAATACTATCTTAAACACAATGAAGAGTATTAGGTTAGGCCAGGCTATCACTGTCAAACACTTTCAAAGAGTTTTGGGTCTTATGGCTGCAGCTTCCACGGTAGTACCCTTTGGTCTGCTCCATATGAGGGCCTTGCAGTGGTGGCTCAGGAACAAGGGATTTTCTCCTCTGGGAAACCCTTTTCGTACGATCAGAGTTACGCGCAGATGCCTTCGTTCTCTTGTCGTATGGAAGAAACCATGGTTCCTGTCTCAGGGCCCGGTTTTGGGAGCACCATGTGAGAGAAAAACTCTGACCACGGATGCGTCCCTCACGGGCTGGGGTGCGGTTATGGAGGGCCGTTACACCCGAGGTACTTGGAAAGACCATCATCTCACATTGTATATTAATCGCTTGGAGATGTTGGCTGTATTTTTTGCCCTGAGGCACTTCCTTGTAGACCTCAGAGGCCATCATGTTCTTGTTAGGACAGACAATATGTCGGTGGTCTCTTATATCAACCGCCAAGGAGGTTTGAGATCTCGCCCTCTTTGTAGACTGGCGCATCAAATTCTTCTTTGGTCCCAGGACAAATTTCTCTCTGTCAGATCTATTTATATTCCTGGGGTTGAAAATATGGGAGCAGACATCCTGTCGAGGCAGGGGCTGAGGCCCGGGGAATGGCGGCTCCACCCTGAAGTGGTTGAGCTTATATGGAGAGAGTTTGGCCGGGCGGAGGTTGACCTGTTCGCTTCTCATGAGAACTCTCATTGCCCGCTCTGGTACTCTCTCTCACATCCAGCTCCTTTGGGCTTGGATGCCACGGTACAGATGTGGCTGAGGTCACATCTGTATGCTTTTCCCCCGATCGCTCTGCTCCCTGGGGTTCTAGAAAGGGTCAGGAGGTACGGAGTGAGACTACTCCTTGTAGCTCCGTACTGGCCGGCCCAAATTTGGTTTTCGGACCTTATTAGTCTCTTGGAGAGTCCTCCATGGAAAATTCCTATTAGGAGAGATCTTCTGTCTCAGGCTGATGGTATATTATTTCATCCCCGACCAGAGTTATGGAGACTATGGGTCTGGCCCCTGAGGGGGTCCCACCCATAATTAGGTTGCCCTTTCCACCGAGGTGGTCAGGACATCCATACTAGAACCCCACTCTACTAGGAACTAAACAATTAAGTTAGGGAGGGCATTGAACCCAGTTTATTACTGCCCACTGGCTTCAGTACTGGTGTTCCATCCCGCTCTCTAACGGGATCTCCTGTTCATGCTTAGGGCCTCTGTGGCGGCCTCAGTGCCCTCCACAAGCCTCTAAGGGTGTTCTCGAAAGGACGTTCCCACTGAAACTCCATGTTCCTGTAGATTGGAGGATGAATCCTGTCATCCAGCCTATTGGCATCAGGCTGATGGGTTATCCCTGGCACCCATCATGTCCTGTGGGTGAGGTATACAAATATATATTTGAGATATATAAGTATATATAGGAGAATCTATTGAGTCTGCTTCCTGCTCGTCTTACTCCCTGGAAGAGTGGTGGTGCTGCCCCCTCTTACTTGCTAGCGTGGGAGCCACTCAACGTTATTTTTGCCCGGTACTGAGGTACTTGTAGGCAATGCTAAGATTCTTCAGGTATTCCATCCTCCATCGCATGTGTCGGATGGTCAAGGTCGTAGCCTTTGAGGTTCCTACATTAGGACTCAGGCTGAGAGGAGTCAGTCCATCTAGTTATGCATCAAGGGTTAGGAGCTATTCCCTTTATTAAGAGTACAGTTGGTTATCTAAAACCACTCATATTTGAAGTACAAGGTGCGCTTCTGCCTTCACCTCTCATCTAATATTTTCTACTGTCTGGGGCTCCCAGCCATGAGGTCAGTCGAGCCTCCGGCTCCAGACCTCCCCTTCTTGCACCAAATCTTATGACAAGCTAGTTTGGATCTGCCCTCTACTCATTCTATCGTCCGTGAGTGTACCAGATGCTTTATACCAGGGCGTTTTTTTCTCTCAGTGTGGCGGCGTGGGTATTCGTTCCCCAAAGTATCGAGTATCGATGCAGCGGGAGTTCCCTTTACGAAAGGGAACGTCTCGGGTTACGTATGTAACCCTCGTTCCCTGAGTAGGGAACGAGACGCTGCATCCCTCGGCCACACTTTTCGCGCCCCTGAGAACGACTTGCTTTGACCAATTAGAAGCTAACATTTCCTGGTTCCTGTGACCCTTTTGTAGCTTCCGGATCACCGTCACATGCGACGTCACGGGTGACGTTGCACCAATCAAGATTGGAATAGTTCCATAGTTGACTTCAGACGCTTCATGCCGAAGGCATTCCCCAAAGTATCGAGTATCGATGCAGCGTCTCGTTCCCTACTCAGGGAACGAGGGTTACATACGTAACCCGAGACGTTTTCTTTGTTGGTCAATGTAAAAAGTTACATTTTTAGGCTGCTCTAACAGCGCTTGCCATGTCAAAATGATTAAAGACGGCCATTTAAATCAAAGAAGGGCCTTAACTGTTCACAGAAGACGAGTAAAAATACCAACGTGACACTTAATTTCATAACTTTGAATTGAAAATATGCAATCAGTTACGTGATTCACAACAAAATGTGAAGAGACGAGAAACGTTTCGCGTTTTCAACATATTAGATGGATAACAATGAATGAAGTGAATGAAACGTTTATCTCAAAAGTCTGGGTCAGTAATACTTTTGAATGTTTTTGAAAGAAGCCTCTTATCTTCACCAAGGCTGCATTTGTTTGATCAAAATACAGTAAAAATATAATATTGTCATTCTATTCTATCACAAGCTGATCATTGATTAAGAAGAAGAGAATCAACACAACTATAAATATATTGCGATATGCGATTAATTCAATTCAGTTCACTGAAAAACAATAAAGTGAGTTTTTTGGGGATGAAAAATATCCACTAAAGTGTCATGACACTACCATTAATTGTATAAATCACTATTTAAACAGTCTATTATCATGCTTTTTAATTGTTATTTATGGCTCCTTGAATCCCCCCCATCTTGATTTTCAGATTACACCCTCGCTATACGGAAAGCTGTGTCTGTTGTGTTTCCATGGCAACATCTTGTCTGTCTTTTAACTGGGAGCACTGGAAAGGAAGGAGACAGGTTGACATGATGCTAAAACATCCTACCAAACAACTGATTAGCATGTCTTGTTTATTGTAATGCATTCCACAAATGTGACATTGATGGAGAGAGTGAGGCAGAAAGGGAAAAGGAGAACCGAAACAGACAGAGAAAGAGATGTTAAAAGAGATGGGGGGAGGGAGAGGGGGGGAAGAAAGAGAAATAAAGAAATGACCTGTGTTTACTGAGTGACCCTTGAGAGCCGGAGAGGAAGCCTAATTGGCCTTGCGCATGAAGGGGACGGGAGAGAGACAGGTATGAGCGCAAATGAGGGGAAGGTTTGATGGAGGATTGTACAGCAAGAGGAGCCGAGAGAACGCTGGTGTTTGTCATCATTTTGAAATGGCAGAAGAGAATAGAGAGGGAAAGAACGAGAGAGAGAAAACCAATGCCACCTCATTAGTATTCACAGATATTCAAGTGTGCTTCTAACTCATATACATTTTGTGCTCGTGGATGATACTTAAAATATTAGCATACTGGCAACATCTAAAACACACACTTTCAAATTGTATAAGTTGATTTTAACTTTAAAAAATATATATTTTATTAGACCTTTTGTACAAATAGCCTATTACTTCTATTTTTACTTCAATTTGTATGAATAGAGTTTTTCTGCATTTAGTGAAAAACAAGATGCTATTTGTTGCTATTCATACTTTGTGCAAATAGTATTTAACATAGTGTAAACTAAATAGCATCTATTTTTTAAAGTCATCATAAAACTGAAGTTGTGATAGTTTTTTCTTCTTTATTGTAACGAATATCCAAGTGAATCGGCTTCTCAAACAAGAAAAAATGTAGGGCGGGACTTGATTTTGTCCATTGGAACTGATTGGATCGTTGGATGGTTGTGGTTTGCTATTGGTCGATCTCATGTGAGTGACAGATTGTCCTGCCCCCCCCCCCCCCCCCGCCAGTAAACACATCATCTGAGAAGAGATGAGCTGTCGATGTAAATACTGCAATATTCCATAAAAAAATAAGAATTGTCCATTTTGATTTCATGGTGACTTTAACAGTCTCTATATGTGTCAGACATTCATACATCAAGTGTGCTTCTATCACACATAGTTGTAAACATACATCTTCTTATGCCGCTGGACATATCATCAGTGATGTTCCTGGAATCATCGTGTGTTTCAGGTCTTTCAACATCATACACCAACATTAGACCCCAGTTTGTCCAGCTGGCTAGTTACTTAGCACTCCATGGCTCTCCTCTTTTGAGCCATAGCCACCTTGAAGCCCTCTCTGCTGCTTCAGTGGTACTCAGAAAGCTGCTCTCTTGTTCTCTCCCTGAACACCCAGTTCTCTGTAGGCTCTGGCTAAGGTGTTGCAAATCCCCAACATCCAGCCTCCACTGGGATACACCTGCCAGTCCCTTGCAGAGGCCAGCATGCCTGCAGATTTCCTTTTAGTAGATTTAGGCTGTTATGTATTAGTTTTAAGTGATATTGATTTATATTGAGTAATAGTAAATCTAAAAGTATGATGTTTGACAGTTTTGTTGTAAACCTTTACAATATATTCAAATGAACTACATTACCCATGAGCAGCCAACGCATTCTCATCCTAGGGCGTCATATACTGACGCTTTTGACATTTCGTCTACATCCAACGCACATGGCACCCTTTAGCGTCAATATGACACGCACAGAGCTTTGTTCGGTTATGGGTAGGTTTAGGTCTGGGGTAGGGTTAGGGTTAGACCGCTAGGAGGCGCCTTCTGGCCCATATCTATCTGCGTCCCATATTGACGCTAAAGGGTGCCATGTGTGTTCGATGAAATGTCAAAAGCGTCAGTATATGACGCCTTGGGATGAGAACGGGCTGGAGCAGCGGCGCGAGTGACGAGGAAGGAGGTGGAGATGGGAGCGTCAGTGCTCTATGCTTGTTTGCTATGCATTTCAACATTATTTGTATCTAAATCTTGTTCAGTAAAGTTTTCCACAAAGCTGAGGTGACGCCTGTCTCATTATTTTGCTCCAAACTATTTCAGGCTGCCCCCAGCTCTGACAAAAACACTCTAGAAAGTAACTAGAAGTATACTAGAAAGCCACTAGAAAGTATCCCAGCCCCGCTCTGCCTCGTGTAACCACTCCCACCAGTCTCCTGTTTTGAACAAATCTCAATTTATAAGTTGTTTTTAACACAATAAATGAGATTAAACATGTTTAACCTTGACATTTTTAACACAGTTAATGCATTTACCTCATTTGACATTAAAACGGTTTCATGCTGTTCTGTGTGATTTCTAAAAAAAAATTAAAAAGTAAATAATAAGTAAAACATGCTTTAATTCTCCCAATTCATAGTTTTTAGTCACATGACTGATGCAGAGACCTGGAGGGAAAAACATTCATAGCACTGCAACACAGGCCTGTCAATATCTGATTCAAAATATTTAGGTCACCTCCCAAAAGAAGAAAAACTCAATTATGTGAATAAAATGCTAATTTTGGGCACTTGTGATCAATATACAGCACTTGCTCACTTAAAAGACTTAAAGTGCTAAAAATGTACAAAAACTGTATTATCAAAAGATTAAATTCAATATAGAGCTTATTTGTGAAGCAAGCAGATACAGGCGAGCAGATGAGCCCAGAACATGAACACAATACGCTTAATGGTTACTTTATAATGGTTTTACATGGGGAAATGCTTAATGAGAAACTGTGCGTTGCATTTATATTCTGGGTTCATCTTGCCTGATAGTATGCATCATCAATAAGTTGTACACTGAATTTGGTCTTACTACAGTTAGTAAAAAAAGGGCAATAGATGAAAGCCTTGTTTTGCCCTGCAGGTGGCATTCCTATAAGGGTGAAACGTTATGAAAACTATAAATATGTAAGTAATATCTAAAAGTAAAAAAAAAAAGCACTTTATGTACAAATCCCTATTGCAAATGAGATCAGGGTTTAAAAAAAGACATGCGAAAAGAGAAGAATTAGGACGTAGCCTACTGGCAGGATAAAGCTGTAGCACATGGAAGGAGAAAGATGGATGATGGTGGACAGAATGGAAAGAGTGAGACAGAGATGGATGGACACAGAGAGAGAGAGAATTAATGAGTGACCAAAGAGAGAGAATTTCACAGATGGACTCAATAAAGCTGCTGGAGTCCTGAAATATTACATGAAAAAGCAAGAAGAGCTTAGATAATAAAAATAAAAAAGGGTTATATCATGAGGGATCAAATAATCCATGATGTTTTCAAATCCAATATCAGGTGAAAACATATTGTCAAATGTTCCTCCTTGTTGGGAAATCATCAGGTGTCTGATTATTTCATTTGAGTTGCTCATTTCCAGCCTGATCTCACGGCAATTCGTACGAATTCTACGAGGTGGCTAATTCGTACGAATTCATATGACCTCACTCGTACGAATTCATACGATTTTTGCTAAATCGTACATATTTTACGAATTGGCAATTTGTATGAATTCATACGAATGACCTACCCCTGACCCCGCCCCTAAACCTACCCATCACGTGGGTTTAGACAAATCGTGCAAATTCGTACGAGTGAGGAATTAGCCACTTTTTTATCACTCGTACGAATTCGTACGAATTGGTCGTGAGATAACATTTCTTAATGGCAGAGCAGCAAAAATAAATAAATACAATTTATTAATTAATTTTGAATTTTGAATGCAAAACTATAACATTAATTATCATAATATCAATAATTTAATAATACACAAATTATAAAAACATTATTAATATTATAAAATATAATATTTTACAAATGAATGTTATGACAACCTTGAGTGTGAAACGATAGGCGCAACAGGGGTTGGACAGAAAGAATAAAGACCAGAGCTGGGCAGAATTCCTCCTCCCGCCAGGGCTGACAGCTATTATTCCAGCCAGAATGAGTCTCAATCAATACAGGTGACTGGCTATCGGTGATCAATTACAGTGCAGGGCCAGCATTGATCATGCCCAGTCACATGTGGCATAAACAAGACGCCGGCGATCAATAGCGCTTCGCAGCGTTCAGCTCTGGACAATCACTGTGCATCTCAATTAAGCGAATCCTGAGCCGCCGTGTGCGCTTTGATAAAGAGACTCATTTAGCCGCATCACTGTAAGACAATAGAGCTCGCCGCCATCGTCCACTGAGCGTGTGATACCGCCAGCCATCAGGGAGCCTGCCAGATCAATCATCTTTTGTTGCTTATTGCAGCAAAGGGAACGACAAAGATAGACAGGCAGGCAGAAAGATGGCGAGACAGCCTGTGCCTGATGAATGTTGTGGCAATCAAACGAGTTGGTGTTTTGGCTCAAGTAGGCTACTGTATTCGAGCTCAATAGTGGTTCATTATTATGATTATTCCTCTGTCCCTCAAGCATCATATGATATCTCCACAGACAGTCCACACCACTTTATGAAATATATCATGGCAGTGATTGATCGAATACAGAATAAAAGAAAAATAAATTCATCCTACATTAGGGTCTAAAATTACAACCCTAAACCCTCAAATTTCCAAAGTGAAAAGTGTCAAATTTGACAATCAATTACTGATGCATTTCTCCACCGACCTTAAAATCCCAGGGCTGAAATTAGCAGAATGAAGATATCAAATTAAGTGTCGCAAGTTCATTTGAGTGCTTGAATTACTTGATAAGCCTGATTGATCCCTCAATCACTGTGTAATGAGAATATAATTTACATCAAAAATAGCAACTCAACGAGTTATTTAAATTGCTGTTTAAATGATTTTTAAAAACATTTCGCCATTAATATTTATTGTATAATTGTGTTATTTATTATACATAAAAAATACAAATATACATAATGTTATATAATTATATATATATAATTATATATATATATATATATATATATATATATATATATATATATATATATATATATATATATATATATATATATATATATATATATATATTATAATTTGGGGTCGGTAGGATTTTTTAATAAGTCTCTTATTCTGACAGGCTGCATTTATTTAATAAAAAATACAGCAAAAATTCTAGTATTGTGAAATATACATATTCTACACTCATAATGCTATTGTATACATTTAATTTCATGAACTATTTGTCAAAAATAGTAACGGTTATATTAAATTGTTTGTGAATAAATTAATATTCATTGGCTAAGCCTTCACCGTGATGTGACCTCTCAACTGTCTCCACCACTTTTTAAAATAAACTAACACTCATGATTGGAGCACTGGAGTCATCGTGGTTTTATCCTCACTTTCTCGTCTTTGAAATTCCTTTATTAATTTTCATAGGTTATGAACTGCACTCACTAATGAGGTCCTCTCATCTTGACCCAAGAGCTGGAGGAACAATGACTCAAACACTGCTGCATAGAGCTGAGGAAGTGTGTGTGTGTGTGTGTGTGTGTGTGTGATGGTGGATAGTGCTGCAATGAAGATAAACGTCAACTTAACAATACTAATTTCCATATGGCATTGTCAACCCTGCTTTTTTCATAGGTCGTGAGACTAAAATTGGACTCCTTTATTACCAGTATGTCCTTGTTATCTGTTATATCATCTATATGCTTATGCTATATAATCCTAAAACTTGACAAATTTACTTCAGTCTCCTCTGAGAACAGCTTGTGCAATCGTTTGAGATCACTTCAGAAACTCTTGAAAACAAGAGATTAGAGTCTTTTTCTCAGGAGAAAAATCTGACAAGCACTAGACGTGAGAAAAAGTCTCCATTTGCTCTCCGCTTAATCTCATTGCTGTCAAGGAAAAACAATTGAGGCATTAAAGAAACAATCTTACCGATGGGAACAGTTAAAAGAGTCAATCTTCAACCACCCTTCCTCTTCATTTGTCTCTATACTTATACAAACAAACAGCACACAGATGCTAAAGGTCTAATGCAGTGCTGTCTATCTAATGGTGCATCCTGATCTGATGATGTACAATAACATACAGTATCTCAGCTCACCTTTCTCAAGCTGAGCTCCTTCAGCCAGACCGCAGCAACCCATAAACAGCTCCATGGCTTCATCAAAGATAAGCCAGGGAAAGAGTAAGGCACTAGTGTTATCACAGCTAATGGCATTGAGTTCCTCAAATAGGTTCTTGCATTAACTGTGCTGTGGAATGGAAGCTTTGTGTTGGTTTATATGTGACATTATGATGCTTCATCTAAACTCTAGTTTGTTGGTCAGCATGGTATGGACACATAAGGAGAAAGGATCCAATTTGTTTTAAAGGGATAGTTCAGCCAAAAACCTCACATACCTGTATGATTTGTTTCTATTATTTGAATTGTATCATTTTTGAGTCATATCTTTTCAATGACGCATTACTAATAACTCAAGTTAAGTAATCAGATTACTTTTAAAAGTAACTAGTAAAGTAATGCATTACTTTTAAATTTACAATAAAATATCTGAGTTACTTTTTCAAATAAATGACACAAGTTACTTTGTTTTGTGTTGACTGACATCTCTCTCGTCCCCGTGTTGAGAGAAATCGGGAGTAAATGCAGAGGCGTTGTGTTTGCTGTGAACACAATAGTTATTGTAGTTCTAGATTTAATGTGAGCAGGTTTTTACTCATCTCATTTGCACAATTCAGTATTCCTCTAAATAAATAACAGTGAAATGCAAACTCAGAATATTATGCAATTCTGAAATAATAATATATGATGGATAGCACATACTTTATGCATTTAATCTGACTTTATTAACCATACAGATGTGAATTTGCACTTCCTTCAGCCTGAGGCTTAATCATTTCATTTTTTGGTGTGAAAGGGTCTTTACATTTGCCCAAAATAGAAAATGGAAGCCCAGTTAAGAAAAAGTAAAAAGCAAAACTTAATGCACTTTCCATTAAATGTAAGTAAGAAACACAATTAGTTATTTTTTTTAGAGAGTAATGCAATAGTTATTCATTACTTTTAAAAGTAACTTTCCCCAACACTGTATCTCAGTATTATTATTATATTTGTATTGAAATAAAATGATTACTAGTTGCAAGGACACAAACTGATCAAAAGTGAAACATTTCTATTTCATATAAATTATGTTCTTTTGAACTTTCTATTAAAGCAATAATCCTGAAGAAATGTATCACGGTTTCCCAAAATAATATTTTGTAAATATTATAATATAAAACAGGTGGAGCTGGGGAAGTTGGAGGGTTTCTGAAGCGCGCTGCACTGCTAAGGCAAATGCTAACCAAGTATCTGAAGGTTGAGCAGCGAGCTCATTGGCTACTGATACGGCAGGAACCAATCAGCTGCGCCCTATAGATAATGATGTGATTATGAACAGGTGAGTAAAAGGACCTATTAGCCTGCACCATCTAGAGTTTCATGCCAGAACTTTGTATTTATATTAGCAGTAAATCAGAATATTAGAAGGATCATCTGACACCGAAGACTGGAGTAACGGTGCTGAAAATTCAGCTTTACATCACAGAAGTAAATTTAAAGTATATTAAAATAGAAAGTTATTTTAAGTTGTAATACTTAAAGTTTTACTGTATTTTTGATCAAATATATGCAGCTTTGTGGAGCACAAGAGGATTTAAACATTAAAAAAACATTGCTAACCCAGTCACTTTGGAACAGTGCATAATGCTATATATATATATATATATATATATAGTCTATATATATATAGACTACAATTATGATACTTTCATGGTGCTTTTGCTTCCTTTTTGAAAAGCTCTAAAGTCCTTTATTTGTAACTATATGGCAAAGAGCAACCAGCAGATTATTTCTCAAGTAAAAAGGTCTTCTTTCATGCTCCACAGAAGAAAGAAAATAATACAGGTTTGCACTGATGAAAAATGTTCATTCTTGTGTAAACTTCGGGTTTCTATAACCTAATGCAAATTTGAAATATCCAGCTCAGTTGCAAACTGTGCCAATAAACATCATGTTGTAAAGTTATCTGGTGCCAGTGGATGGCAGTAGAATTGAAGAAATACAAACCCAGACCTAAACTAACAGGAGTGCAAGTAGCTTTTTATAAAATATATTTAACTTTTCTAAAGTTCTCTAGAAGTTTTGTATTTTCGAGACATTTACTATGGCATAAATCAAGCAAAAGTGAATCAAGCTACAACAATCTCATGCCCTTAACATCAACCATCTAAATTATTCATTATCCTGTATTACCCTGATTGCTCTCTATTAAATTTAATTTGCTACATAGACTCACTAGATGTAGAAACCAAACCCATCACATTGATTGACTTCTAGGGTTTGCACAAATACAGACAACATTAATCTCATTTAAAGCTGCGCCTCAATGTTCTCAATATAAATAATATGAAAAGCCTGGTTTTATTAAAGGGAAGTGCTCTCCCTCATTGAGACCAAGCAGCAGTAAATGGCACTTAAGAACAAAGAAGAAAGTGCCAGAAAGAGTTACCAACCTTGACTTCAATCACTGAAAGTATTATATCACTAACCGTGGGACTTTTGTTTGTTTCATAAAAGGTGAGACAATCGCTGTATTCTCCTCTGAAAGAACTGGAATAGGAAGATATCACTGAGTATGGCTCAGTGCAGCACAGTCACAGAGGTGTGTTAAAAGCTTTTAGAAAGTATTGCTCAGTATGACTGACCTTGGAGAAGTAAATTGCCACTCAAATCATGCTTGTTTCAGTTGATTTGCAAAGATCGCTAATTGCAAAGATTCAAAGACAAAGCAAAAAACAAAAACAATACAAGACAATACAAATTTCGTAATCTTGTTTTCCAGAAGAATGACTTATATACAGTATATACTGTATATGGAAGGCCATTTTTGTCACATCAGAAAAATCATGACATATTTGTTTATAATTATGAGATTAAACGCTGAAATAATGACTTATGATTATGAGATAAAGTTGTTATTACATTTTGAAATTACATAGAAAGTCATAATTACAAGATAAAAGTCAAAATTATAATAGAAAAAGTATGTTTTGAATGTCAGAATTTCAACCATGTATGTCATATTTCAACTTAGTATGTCATAATTTTGACTATAATAATAATAATTCTCATAATTATGACTTTTTACAGTAAGGCATAATCTCGACTTAGTATGCCATAATTTCACATTTGTATTTCATAATTATGTCTTTTTAAGTCATCACATAATTATGACTTATGTCAATTTCATAATTTCAACTTTTAATGCATGTTTTATTTTCCTTATGTGCCGGAAATGGGCTTCCATACTATGAATACACAATCTTTTTTCAGAAAAGAAAAAAAAAGAATGCCGTTCTTTTTCTTGTTTTAAGCATAATGATTTTTATCATATTTGTTTTTTAACAAGAAAAATTTGCCAGTGTGATAAGAAAAATAAACTAAATTCTCAATATATAATCTCATTCTTGCGAAAATATTGAATTAAAAAAAAAATGTAAGAAAATGTTTTTTTTTTTTTCTTTTCTTTTTTTCTCCTACAGAGCAGGTTTGAATACACAATACTCAAAGTGATGCACATTTTCTCCTTGAAACTGTTCTGTAATTAGCTTCATTGTTTCTCAGCGCCAACTGCCCTGACCTGGGAATGATAAAAACACATATTATAGCGCTTCAGTCCCCTGACGCAAGAACTGCAAATGGACACACATGGAAAGGCTGTTACAGATGAGAGCAACATATGTTTTCATTCCAGTAAGTGCTAGCCGGCTGTCTAGTGTTTTAGCTCTGATTAAAGTTAAGTTATTAGTTCCCTTTATGGTCAATGTTGAGAAGCCACTGTTCTTATACAGCAGAGAATGATTTATCCTTGACCTAGAGGACTGTGGTGAGGACATGAGCCCAATAAAGCTCCATTACAGTATTAATTCTTAACCCTGTTCAATAGCAGAAGCTAATAACAGTTAAACTCACAGGGGAAGGATAGCAGAATCTAAGTGTCCTTGCTAACAGCCGCTTTTTTAAAGCTGAAAGTTCAGGCAGGCACTGTTGAAATGCTATGAGGTGATAATGAGACAGATAGAAAGAGCTGGCAGCACTAAACAGCTGTCACTTCCTGTGGACTTTTTCAAGATTTATTCACATTATCTTTTGCAGTTGTGTTTGTTGTGGTTCACATAACTTGATTAAGTTTTGTGAAGTAAAATCATATTTTAAGGGTTCTGAAATATATTGACCTATTGACATTTTAAGTGTTTCATTAAAAGCAGTTTCCGTTGGGTTTAACAAGTGTATTATCCTGATCTTTTCTACATGTTATACCTCTAAAATAGTTATTTCTACCACTAACAACAGTGAGAAAATACTATCAACTTTTAGTCACCACGAGCTCTGCAACAACGTTTGGATGTGACCCAGTTTTGTCGGCAGAGAGCTATCTTACTCCTGCAGTCGGCCTGAACACCAGCGCAACGTTTGAGTGACGGCGCTAAATACTGTGTTATCTGAAGCACTATTTGTCCATGTAGTGGCACATTTAGCTCAAGTTGATGCAAGCATAAGATTCTGCAAATGAGGAGAAAAATCAAGGTACTAAATAAATTAAATTAGACTGATAGTGCGTTTGTTTAGAGCCGAGGCTGATGAAAGTGTAGCCAAAGGCAGGAATCATGTGGTAATCATGTTTACCGAAATGATCATGAAGGTGCAGGGCTCATGGGATTTAATTGCTGGAACACAACACATTATAGAGGTGTGGGTTTAATTATAATTATAGTAAGTTAACAAACAAAAGTACTTGTTATGAAAATTATATTTAAATCTATAGTTAGGTAATATAAAACAATCAAGATATTCACATTTACTGTGCCTATGCAGAACTTGCCACAACAACACTAGTGTGTTGTGATTGGTTGCCAGGGTGTTGCTAAGCGATTGCTAATGTGCTGCTATACAGTTTGTAGAATGTTCTGGGTGGTTTCTAAAATTGCGTCCCAAATGACGCACTAAACACTATGCACTTAATTTGTGTAGTGTGTAATTTATCAGTTTATTTTGTCAGTCAACACCAGAGTTTGATAGCTCCTCCGCCGCTACATAACTAAAGCTGCGACAGTTGAGTTCATGAAGTTTCCAATATTCCACACTTCGGCTGTGTTCGAAATCGCCACCTACACCCTTAAATGGGGTGTTTTTTGAGGGGACAGCCATTTGTAGTGGTGTCCAAAACCACAGTGAAACCACGAGTTTACAACCGATTTACGCTCAACGGCTAGAGAGTAGAGAATAACCAGCCTGATCTCACGGCAATTCGTACGAATTCTACGAGGTGGCTAATTCGTACTAATTCATACGACCTCACTCGTACGAATTCGTACGATTTTTGCTAAATCGTACATATTTTACGAATTGCCCAATTCGTATGAATTCATATGAATGACCTACCCCTGACCCCGCCCCTAAACCTACCCATCACGTGGTTTTAGACAAATCGTACAAATTCTTACGAGTGAGGTCGTACGAATTCGTACGAATTAGCCACTTTTTTATCACTCGTACGAATTCGTACGAATTCGTCGTGAGATAGCGTTGGAATAACCCATTTCATTCATTCCTTCAAGTGGACTATATTAGTTTAGTGGAGTAATTAGGGAATAGTGAATGAGGGTATAGGGGGCGATTTTGTAGCTGTAGCTGAACAGTGATATTACACTGGTGTTGCATTCAGGTGCAGAATCCACCATTAGATTCATCCCACCCCTGTAGAGGAGAACTGATGAGAGATGCATTATAAATCAATAGCCCAGTGTTTTAATACATGCAAGGGTGGACATAACGATTTTAAGATTGGATTGAAAAAAATAAAAAGTCATGTCTGCATAAAATATATTGGTCTGAAACAGAAACCGTGGGTCGCACACAGTAGCAGGTCTGTTTTATCTCACTAGAGAAGACTGGACCATTGTATAGTTTTATGATTTGTCCCTGTGAAGGACATTCCATAATTATTGTTTAATAATTACATTCCATTGTTGTTCCTTCACACAATGAGGCAAAAAGTCACTCTCCAACTGCTCCTGAGAGTCTCTCCAACCATCTCACTGCTCCTCTATGGTGGAATGAGCTGCCAACCTCCTCCTGAACTATTGAGAACATCACATCCTTCAAGAAGCAGAAAGACACATCACTTTCACAAGCACTTAACCAACCCACACACACACACACACACACACACACTTCTGCATTTCTTCTCTTTTCTAGTTTGCTTTCTAATCTAGTTGTCAACTAAAACATTGTATATATTACGAATATTGCTGGCTCCTTGACGAATTGCTTTGTACTTCTGTTGTAAGTTGATTTGGATAAAAATGTCTGCTAAACACATAAAGGTAAATTATGAGATACCCAAATCTCAGAAAAAAGAAAAAAAAATTACAAATATTTTTTACATTTACTTCATACAGTGCTGGGTAGATTACTTACAAATTGGGAGTCAGTTACTGATTCCAAATTACATGACAAATATTGTAGTAATGTAATGTAATCTAGATTACTCATTTTAGGTCAGGTATTCTGACTACTTTTTGATTACTTTTTAGATTACTTTTGACCTCATTCATGTATCAAATTGATTTGAATAGGATAGGCTTGTTAGGAGCTGATTGTTGAGGGGGGGGGGGGGGGGGGGGGGGACGTGTTAAAAGTGAAATGATTTCTGTAAATTCAGTGATCAAATGCTGTGGGTCTCAGTTTTCAGTGACAGGCACATGACCAGTGGCTGGTCTGTGTGTGCAATTCCACAAACCTGGAAGACCTTCTGAACGGATATATGCAGTAGACTTTTATAGAACTAGAATCATTTACTGCCATTGTGAGAATAACATGTAATCATGTAACCAATAGAAAAGGAACTGTAATTATGAGTATTTTAAAATGTACTCAATCTTCTGAATCTGATTGCGTCATCCTGATTACATGTGATTCAGATTACGGATTTGGACGTCATCCAGATTACATCCAGATTACATTAGTTACTATATATATATATATATATATATATATATATATATTTACTTCATGAATAACAAAAAGATGGCAAATCTATCCCTGTAATGCTGCTTTAAAACAATCTGTATTGTATAAATAAAGGTGACTTAACTTGACTTGACTTGCCTATGTAGACAGCAAGCAGCTCAGTAGGTGTTAAAACAGAGCTAATGTTTGTCTCCCCTTCAAGTGGCTGTATCACGTCTACCCCCTACCCCCCCCCCCCCCCACGGGCTTTCTCTCCGTCACCATGTAAAGGAATGGAATAGACAGCACTGCCTAAAGCCAGCTGAGCAGTGGAGCGAAAGAGAAACACAGAGAGGGATAAAAGACAGTGGCAGAACAAGGGAACGAAAAAAGTAGCAGGCCGGCAGAGGGATATAGAATAACCGCAGAAGAGAACAAGCGCGGGGGTGATTACACGTGACCGTGGCCCAGGGCCGGAGGGGTCACTCTCATCCGTGTTCTCGCTCACTGCATCCGTGTCAGAGTATGTGAGTGGAACAGAGCGGCAGCAATTTCTTCTTCAATCTCGAAATGCTTTATAATCATTCCGCTCATAATCCACTCCTGGTTTTCCTGCTCCATTTTCAACATTTCAAAGATCAGTAAATCAGTCTATCTATCTATCTATCTATCTATCTATCTATCTATCTATCTATCTATCTATCTATCCATCCATCCATCCATCCATCCATCCATCCATCCATCCATCCATCCATCCATCCATCCATCCATCCATCCATCCATCCATCCATCCATCCATCCATCCATCCATCCATCCATCCATCCATCCATCGTTTCCAGATCACAGAAATCACAGGTCCCTAACTATTACATTATATTTTTATATTATTCTATCATTTATTTATTTAGTATTATATTATGTTAATTTATTAGCACGTCTATGCTAATTACAAATTTTCACATTTCTTTCATTCCGACTGCTGATAATTTATTAACACTGTGCTTAACACATGGTGGGCTGTAAATATCTTCATGACGAAGCAGTCTCAGAAACACAGACGCTCTAACTTTCAAACAAACCGCTCCGAGCTCCAAGCAAAATCCCATTCCCCCCTGCTTCACACACACTCCGATCCGTGTTCCTCGCTCCATAGATGACGCTCTCGCCGGCCCTTCGCCTTCTCCCCCCACCATGACCTCTTTGTCGTTCTCTGTCAGTCTTTTTCTCTCCGCTCTAATGCATTTACATAGAAGACCTGCCTGGCCGTAAACACAACACGGGCCGCGTGTGACAGCTGTGGCTTCGACCCTTGACCTATGAGATGTACATGAACCGCAACATCGCCACACATTCTGATGTGAGCAACCAGACACCAGCTGGTGCTTATAAGTTAATTATCATAAACACTTCTCCGTATCGCTATGTGCGTTTGTGTGCGCAGCGGCGGGTGAACAGCTTCTCATCATCTCTTTGTCTGCCTGTATCTCTCTCTCAGCCTAAACTGACATTTCACTGCACATTTCTTTTCATTTTGTTATACGATGAATCCAATTTCATGAGCACAATTCAGTGAACACAAAAATGACACAAACTTTGTACTGCTTGAAAAGAAACATCACTTTGGAAACTTTTTACTTTGGTGAGTATATCACTGAGTGGCATTGTCTTTGAATCAGTTTTTGCTACATTATAGACATGCTTTGGCTAAAAAAAAAAAAAAAAGGAACATTTCCATAATTTTTACCCATGAAGATATAGTTTATTGAACACACGCTGACCTATTGCGGAGCACGACAGTGAAACCTGTCATTAAACAGACTATTGTAGGCTTTTCATTATAATTTAAACAATTATGAAACATTAAATAATTACAATGTACATAGTGGTTTTACTGTGTTCCCTTATGAACCCAACAGCTATTGCAAACATATGTGATGATATTGTCATTTTAACATGAAGAAAGAAATTCACAAAAAAAAAAAGTTCTAATTTAAGACAGTTTTAAATTGTAAAAATATTTCACAATATTATTGTTTTACTGTTTTTGATCAAATAAATGCAACTTGGTGAGCATTAGATAATTCTTTCAAAAACATCATAAAATCTAAACAAACCCAAACTTTTGAACGGTAGTGAATGTTTAACCTTGTATTTTATTCATGGAATATTTACATTTTAAAACAAAATGCCTCGAGAAGCTGTGTGTTTAAACACATTCACTACAGTTAAGAGGTTGACCTAAACTGTGGCGAAAAACTGTAACGCAAAGCCTTTCGTGACTCATTGCTTTTGTAAAAAGACAACCTCCGCAGCATTATGATCGAATATACCATTGCTCAATAAATATTAGTAAAGCACCATCATGTTACGTTTGAACATGATAATACATAGCAAATTAATACAGTAATTAATGAGATTTCAAGTCTTGAAATATTGAAATATTAGATTTTGTTTTTTACTGTAGTCTGTTTACTTTCTTCATTCATAATATGACTGAAATGTGGGCACAGTTGCATACCTTATACCATATGGCTATTTTACAACAGCACTGAAAGTGGCTCATCCAGTCAAATCTATCCATTTTACAAAGATATTTTGCAGCCACGGTAGCAATGTCAGTCCCGAGAGTGCTAAATAGTTAATTACAGTCCAGTGAATTGGTGGTGTCACCATTTTCAAAATGCCTGTTCCATTAACGCCACAAATTTGGCTTCACTTGATCTAATTTCCTCTCTCCTCATCTGCCCGTTATTCATTCCGGCCGATATCTGATGGTCAGTCTTAGTGTTTCAGTGGTGTTTGTATTTTCGTTCTCTTCTCTCTCACTCTTTACAGTCTATTGCTCTGTCTTTTCCAACCCTCTGGCTCAATTTGCTGGTTCATCTCTTTATCTCGCCCGCACCCTCCTCCCCTTCTCTTCTCTTGCAGTGTTTATTTAAGCACTTTCACGGTCACTGCACTGTGCTCCCTCTCACAGGACAGAGCCGTCCTTTCTCTTCCTCCCCTTCTAGTTCTGTCTCACAAAACACGCTCTTCTCTTGCATTTGCACACCATCCCTTTGTTCATCTTATTTACCTCCCCTCAACTATCTCCAAATCCTCTCAGACTGAATGTACATCCACTCCCGATGTCTTTAATGCAGTTTTTCCCATTCTTTTATCCCCCCAACACCTTTAATGTGGGGTGCGCTCTCTCTACCCTTTTTTCTTTTTCTCGCTCTCATCTCCTCAGAAAAAAAAAGAGCTCTGAAATTCTGTCATGCTTCACAGACGTCGCTGGCTCTCCTCTCCTCACTTTTCAGATCTAAGGCTGAATGTGAGCCAAATATAACTAGAAAAAAAAATCTACCACTTACACTTTTGCTGCCTCACGTTTGTTTTAAATGAAAAGGATTTTTCTAGACAGCAGATGATTCAATTCAGTTTTTCCTGCCATAATTACAATATGAATAGACCATTATTATTAAGTTAAACAGTAAGCTGGCACTGATTAGTCTGATTCACAATAGCAAATCAGCACAGCACATTGTTTAAGTAATGTTGGAATTTGGACATGTTTCAAATAAGCATGTGTCTTAAGCATTAATACTGGTATATGGCAGCAGTTATTTTCAAATTTGTAGAAACTGAAATATTGGCCTGACCCACTTTTTAATCAATGTGTTGTTTTACGAGACACAACTTTAACTCTTGTAATTAGTTATTTGTATATACACAAATGTATATGTGTATATACAGCCTGATCCCACGGCAATTCGTACGAATTCTACGAGGTGGCTAATTCGTACGAATTCATACGACCTCACTCGTACGAATTCGTACGATTTTTGCTAAATCGTACATATTTTACGAATTGCCCAATTCGTATGAATTCATACGAATAACCTACCTCTGACCCCGCCCCTAAACCTACCCATCACGTGGGTTTAGACAAATCGTACAAATTCGTACGAGTGAGGTCATACGAATTCGTACGAATTAGCCACTTTTGTATCACTCGTACGAATTCGTATGCATTGGTCGTGAGATAGCGTTGGTATATACTGTAGAATATTCTGTGTATACAAACAACTGATAAGAGTTAAAGTTATCAAAGAAACACCTTTTGCACCTGTAAAGCATGTGAACCTCATATTTAGAATATGGACTTTAGAAAATGAAAAAGAGAGCAAGAAAACAAATCACATTTTGCAGTGAAATACATGTGGTTCAACGTTTTGTTTTGATGATACTTTTGATGAATGGCTATGCCATTTTGGATTTTGTCATTTCATCTGAATATCAACAATTGTGAGATTTAGTCAACTGAAACACTTTTGAGGTTAATTGACCAAAACCAATTGTAATGAATGGGGTTATTATTCAGTATTTCCTTGAATTCAATGTACGTTTCTGACATCTTCGTTTTAATTAAAAACTTGCTATTATGACATATCTACATATGTAAATATTCATATGCCTATACAAGTCATAGAATAATGTTACCTTTCATTATTCTGTTAAATAATGTTAAATCTTTTTTTACTGGGATTCTGCTTTGTTCCGTCATCGTTTCTCAATTATTTAACTAAATCGTCAAAATTAAATTTTAAATAGAAAAGATGATTTCGTATTTTACATTAATGAAAATTTTAAAATATATATATAAGAGTTATATAAAAAGTCATTTATACATTCTGTAAAAGTTTATCCGGGGGGGATTTACCCCATACAGGGGGCCAACTTACCCCTCTTTGAATAATTTTACATTTTGTTCTATAACAACAAAATTAGCAAATGTTTCTTTTTATTTCCTTTAATAACACATTGGCCGATGCATCATCATCCTTATAATCAAACTTATAATTAAAAATGTTACAATTGAAAGTAAATGCACATTGTTCTTAAGGGGGGCATCTTCCCCAATGTTATTGCATATAATTATGTTTTAATGTATGAAAATTGACAGATAATTGTATTTCTACTATTGTGTCCAGGAACCCTATAGGTACACAAATTAATGCAATCACCATACTGTCTCTCAACATGCATTACACTCTCTGCCTAAGACAGTATGTCAAAAACAACGGCAGCTCTCTCTCTCTCTCTCTCTCTCTCTCTCTCTCTCTCTCTCTCTCTCTCTCTCTCTCTCTCTCTCTCTCTCCATTTTCCTCCCTCCATTTCCCAAAGGACCTTCTTAGTGTTAAGAGAGTTCTGGTCTGATGACTCGCCCTCAACCTGTCCATCCTCTCTCAGCTCATCTCTAATATGTTGTCTCCCCTGTTGATCCTAGTGTTCCCTCAAACACGTGCGCATAGAGCACATATACATGCACATGGTTCTCAGTTAGGTTTCAGATAAATATAGACATTGTCTCAGATACTTCTAAAAAAATGAAACAAATGTGACAATTTAATCTTCGTTAACATTGTAAAGCTACTGTATTATAATTGATATGCCAATTTCTTAGGCCTATAAATTATTAGCATTCTGTTGCACACAATCTACAACATGCTTTCTGTCATCTGATTCAACCCGATCTCACGGCAATCCGTACGTATTTTACGAGTTCGTACGAATGACCTACCCCTGACCCCGCCTCTAAACCTAATCGTCACTGGGGTTTAGACAAATCGTACGAATTCGTACGAGTGAGGTCGTACGAATTCATACGAATCAGACACATTTTACTCACTCATACTAATTCATACGAATTGTAGCGTTGTCTGATTGATAGTTGATATTTTTTAGCAAGTTAAAGGCCTTTTAGTATAATTCTAAAACTGTACACTTCAGGTTGTTTTACATATCTTTTCGGTATGAAATCTATATTGTGTTACACACACACACACACACCTTCAGTTCCTTTGTGGAGCTGAGAACATGTTCAAAATGTGGATGAATTGAGGGAATACATGTATGTGGAGATAGAGGAAGACTAATGAAAGCATTTCTCCAGTCTCTCTCGCTCTTTCTTTTCATGCCTGTGTTGTTTCCCCTGCCCTGTGTTTGTCCTCCAAATTGAATTATTCCTTTGACGTGGCGATAAGGGACGGCTTGAGTCCATTATGCAGAGACCATCTGCGTTTCTGAAATAAGTTTTGCAAAGGCACACACTCGTACCTGAGGGGAAGCTTACAAATACACACACATATACACACAAAAAACAAGAGCCGACTCTCTCTTCCATCTCATAGTAGCTCAGCTTCGCCAAATGTTAGTCAAAGTATTCCCAGATCTATGTCAAGGCTTTTTTTGTTGTTTTTGTTTTTAAAGACAGCAAAAGCAAACAGCCAGAGGGTTTGGTTACGTTTCCAACCAACAGTAGAGAGCATCTCAAAAAACAACATAAAATCTCAAAATGCATCCAAAAAGCAACATCCACTCAATGTCTCCCTCCCTCCTGGTGGACATTACCTCTGAAAGCTGCACAGATGGTTTTCTGTGGCTCCTCTGTGTCTTCATTATCCGCACAATTACTAAGGGAGGACGCCCACAATTACAACCAACAGCCAGCGCCAGCGCCGCAGCGCTCAGTGTTTATAACTGCTACACCTGCACCAGCGCGGCCCAGGTGTTCCCTGCCACAACGCTTCTGTGTCATTTCCATATTTTAGTCTCTGTGTTTATGGATAAAATATGAAAATCTGTGTCAGACCTTTACATTTCAGCATTGTTGATTTTGTGCAAAGTATTGGAGCCATAATTTTAGAGTAGATGTACTGTTATGGGACTATTGGGAGGAGGTTCTGCTTCCTGCTGATTTATTATTACTGATATTACAAATGTGTGCTAGTATGGCTGACAGCCAAATAGAACTTTTAATCACAAATAAGATCATTTTTTGTAGGGCATCTGTTCCTTCTTCTTTTTTTAAGAAAAAAAAAAAAAGAAAAAAAAGAATAATATCCGCAAAGGCAGTTATTTGTGTGGAAAACCATACCTGGAGAAAATACACACAAACACAAACAGACACACACACTCACACACACACACACACACACACACACACACATACACACACACACACACACACACACGCATACACACACGCACATGCACACACACATACATTTATGTTTATATATATTTTATGGCTGTCAAATCAATTAAACATAAATATGTGTTTATAATATATATATATATATATGTGTGTGTGTGTGTGTGTGTGTGTGTATGTGTGTATGTCTGCATATAGCTACACATACAGTATATACACAGTATGTGTGTATGTCTGCATATGTGTGTGTGTGTGTATGTGTGTGTGTATGTATATGTATATACACACACAGAGAGATACACACACACACACACACACACACACACACACATTTAAACACAAAATGTTATGTTAGATGTGATTAATCGCGATTAATCGATTTGACAGGAATATATACTGTATGTATTACACAATTACACACACACACGCATATTTATAAATTGATTAAACAGGTGCTATATCAAGCTCATGCTGGAATCGTGCTCACATCATGTTTTACATATCATCTAGAGGGCTATTTTAGGGAAATACAAACCAAACAAACTAATTACTAAAAACTAATTAACTTCAAATTAACATCTATACCATTATAAACAAATGAATCCACAAAGCATTCTTAAATAGTGTCCTGTCCCTTTAAGAATAATTACCAGCAGCCGTTTAGCTAATGACTCTGAGCGGTTGTGTCACTAATGAGATTTCAGTGAGTCTCAGACTCAGAACTGAGTAGATCATTTAGTTGTTCAGCAGACAGATCTCGAGATCCACAGCGCTCATTTGGAGGAACAACGAGACCATGGAGTGCTTCTTCAGCAGCATTACTCACGACTATGCTAATGCAGTCACATGTTTCTAAGTGAAGCTAGTACAACTCTCAGACACACACAAACACATGCACATATATATTACCAATTGCCAGACTGAGGGGAGAATTTGCTTGGATGAATCATGGCCACTAATTGTCTTTGCTGTTTTAACATCCATTTCACTGCAGGAATTATGCAAACATGGATATAAAATCTCTGCCGAAAGGTTAGGGATTGCTTTTTTTTGTGTCAATATATGTGTATACATTTGATGTTATAAGGCACACAGCTACATATGCTTTTAAATGTTTTTGTATGCGTATATTTACATACTATTTAATACAATCTATTAGATTGGGTAAACCTGTCCATTCTTCTATCCTGCTTCTGCTACAAATCTGCGGGGACCAATCACAAACTGTCTCATCCACCTGGCGTGCTATTGGCGGGTTTTATCCAATCAACCTCTCGACGATGCTCAATGGCTTCTTTAGTTTAGCTAACAAATCGCTCGAGTGGGTGTAAAAACCACTCACTTTCATGTTTTTTTTTTTTTCACAACCTGCACAACCTTCAGACCAGTCAGTGAACCTGCTAGAAGTATGAGAGACGTGTTTTATCTAATCAAAACTCACCTGGCTTTTCACCTGTTTCCTTCTCACACACATGCTTTCTTTTATTTTTGTCCTTTAGATTATTTTCTTATCCAATTCTTTGAGGAAGCACATGCTTTGCGCCCTGAATCTCTTCACTCTAAAAGTTGGTGTCAAACTTTTCTGAGTAAAGATACTGTACTTATGCAACTTGAAACAAACACAAACAACTAAACAACATGTTTAACCAGTTACTGTAAATGGGAAAATGGGAAATATATATATATATAAAGATTTTGTTCCCCCATTTGAAGATTGTCATTTCTTGTTTTAAGCATAAACTTCACTAAATTTTGTTCAGTAAGAAAAAATAAACTTAATAAACTTAAGATATATTCTCTGAAGTCTTAATATCTCATACAATCAAGAAAATGTATCTTGCTTCAGGGATATATAAATATTTTTATTCAACAACAAATTACTTAAAATATATAGGCCTGTATGTGACACATTCGTCCCATAAAATTTTGTGAGACTTGTACCACAGTAGACTTTATGTTGGTTCGGACCATAATGGAATAGCTTTTGTTGCCTTTGAGGATCGATTAGCCTTGGGCGCCCAACACCCTGTCACCGGTTTGTGGTTTGTTCCTCCTTGTTGGTAAAATTCTCACCACTGCTGACCGGGAGCGACCCACAAGCCTTGCCGTTTCAGAGCTACTCTGACCCAGTCGCCTTGCCATAACAATTTAGCCCTTGTCAAAGTCACTCAGATCTTTATTCCTGCCCGTTTCTCCTGCATCCAACACGCTGATTATGAGAACTGATTGTTTGTTTACCATCTAATCTAATATGTGGCCTTGTTAGGAGATGATATGTTCGCTTCCCCTTAGATTGGTCATAATATTTTGGCTCATCAGTGTGTGTGTGTGTGTGTGTGTGTGTGTGTGTGTGTGTGTATTGCACAGTAGGGACAGATTTACCCCCAAATCTAAGTAAAAAACACATGCCTCACCACCTTCAAATGGGCTTTTCTTTTTGGTCAAACCATGTCTTCACACTCTCAGGTCTTGTAAACAAGTTCATTTAGCAAAAAAAAAAAATGGTTTGCAGTTATGCTTGTCAGATGCTGTAGCCTTTGCCACTAATTAAAAAACATATCGGCTGCTTATTAGGCAAATGAACCAGAGGCTAAATTTAGTGGACTGAGCTGGAAAGAGAAAATGATAAACCAAACACTCTAATTCCACTTGAATATTTAAATAGACCACGAAGAAGATGAAAAAGATTTTTAAAATACTTATTTCATTATTCTGAAATATTAATGAGTTGTTTAATTAATACTTATTCAAAGTATTATTCGACTATAAAAAAAAAAATCATCCAAGATTTACGATCTGAAGTTGAACTGCAGCATCTTAACTGACCTCAGCTGTAACAGCACGTCCAGACATTTACTTTTTGTCTAGTGTTATATATAAGGGGGTGTGTGTGTGTGTGTGTGTGTATGTATGAGTAGGTGTGTGAGTGGGTGGATTATTGAGCGTTGGAAGTACGCCTGCAAGCGTTTTGTCTTCATTTACATACTTCACCTAAACTTGCAGCGGCATTTGCATATTCGAAAACAAATGGGATTTCCAATCAAGTGCTTGATATCAGGCCAATCAGAACAAAGCGGAAAGTGAATACTTGAGTGAAGCTACAGTTGCTGATATGAGCACGCTGAATTTTAAAATCCACATCAGAGTTAGAAGTAAATAACTATGTTTGGCCCTGCGAAGAAAGAAATATTCCAAGGTCATTGCAAATGTGACCTGAACAAATGCTCTCCTAACACGATTTAAATATTTCTGTTGCCGGAAGGAGTCGTCTGCCAGTTTCTGCCTCTCCTTGTGGATCATTGGAGGGGTTTTGGAGCCCCAGACTGAGCTTCAGTGGCAGGGAACACATTGGGACGGCTTCACTGCAGGCAGAAGATCAAAGCCAAGTAACAAGATTCCAAGAGCCGCATGTGGAGAGATGTTGGATTAGCAGGATTAAGTGGGAACGCACTACTGCTTGGGGAAGCGCTTCCTTCAGGACCCGAACGGGGGAAGCCTGAACTCACCGGGGTCAGCCGAGAGCCAAGGGAACTTGGGCCCGGGCCACCTTCTATGTGCATTTCATCCTGTAACAGCTCCGTTTGGCATGGAAGAATATAAGTCACTCTTTATCTCAGCTCTCCTGTGCTTATGTTTGGTTTATTTTTTTCCCTCCTTCTGGGGAAAAGAGGATTGTGTTTCTTTTCTTTCTTTGTTGTATTTCTGGTCTGTCTCCACTTTTGTTCTTCTCGTTCCAGAGACGGCCGCTAAGCCATCCGAGCCTTCGCAGGGTTCTCAAATTTGGCTTAGACGGATGAGAGCGATGTACAAACACACTCACGCACATAAAAACTGTGAAACGGCACTTCATTTTCTTCATTCCACTGAGTCATAATTGCCTGAGGAATATAGTAACAAGTCTATGAGGACGTTTAGAAATGATAATGGATAGATAATGGCGAAATTTCTGCAAGGCAACAAACGTTTTGAGAGAAAAGGCTAGAAGCACTTGCCTTGGACACATTTAAGTGTTGTGTTTCACAAAGACTGGATCTATTTGGAGTGGAAGTTCACTCCTAGTTCTGCCGGAATGAGAGTTGGCATTTCATCTGCTACAAAAGCGAACGGAGTACCTACATAAACTGCTGCTGTTGCTCTGTAAAGTGTTATTGATTGTTTGTGAATTGAAACCTGCTATCCTCTCACTCAGGAAAAAGAATACGGCAACACTTTACAGAATGGATCAATTCATTATCACTATAAGTTAATGCCTTAGATTTCATGAAATAAAAATTAACAAAACATTTTACAGCATTAATCTAGTTCAACTATGTATGCTTTCTAATAAATAACGAAAGAATTCTACTTTTTTGCAAGTAGGCCTACTGTATACTGTATTTTTCTGTAAACTTACGTTTAATTATACAAAAACGGCAGTATCCGAAAATAAATAAATAAATAACTCAAATAAATACAAATTTTTAACAAAATGTTAAAAATGTACATAAAATATAACTTGGATTGTAAAAGTATTGTTAGTTCATGATATCTAATGCATCGGGGAAAAAAGTAACAAATTGAACCTCATTGCAAAGTGTTTCTGAGAATATGTGTTCCTTAAATCCAGGGATAAAACACTTTTAGTACCAGGAAGTCTTAAACACTGGCACTGTATGACAGCTTTACAAATATAACAGCTGCAATCACTATGAGTGTCATATCAGACAACCATTACTTCCTTATATATTTCCCTATGGGCCTTTCTCACCACGCAACAGTCAAAACATATAATAAATATGTTACCTCAAAGCTACCTCAGGTCAGGGCACGAGCAGGCTGCATATAAGTAGATTTGTTCTGCCCATTAATCTTGACAACATGCCTTTATAGGTCCACGGTACCCTGCTGGGTTGGGCTGTGTTTTGTTTTGCTCACTGTTAGCGATATTAGTGTGACATTGAGTCCCATTCCACCTTCTCCAGCTTATGAATTAAGGAGAAAACTCCCTTTAGAGGGTTCCACCATCACTCACGGAGACAGTGGTACACGGCTGTTAATACTCTACTCACTGTGGTTCAACCCTAGCAGTGCGACCTGGCTAGTCCTGTGGGACTGCATATGTGATTAATGTAGCATTCTTGGCTGGGAGTTTTCATTTTCCCCCTATCAAGGGAACCAGTCTCTGGGGGTCCAGCTGGTGCTGGTGAAACTGTGTTCTCTGCTGTTATTCTCAGGTGTCCCAATATGCAAGACACCCAGAAGGAGAAACAGCACCAGTAGTGCATTACCCCTGTGTGGTTACCATAGGTTCATACCAGCAACTCCAATTCAACAAGTCAATCTACAGTATAAGGTACTGATAAAAAGCAGATAACTCCATTGATTATTTCTTTTTATAATTTTATTTGCACATATTTTCAATTAGGATGACAGAATTAAACATTAACAGGTCAACTTACACTAAATACCACTATAAACACTAGAAAACGAGTCAAATAATACTTATGGAAGTGTAACTCAATTTCATGAACTGGTTCTGTGATTCTTTTAGGCCCTAAAAGCATTGTATGCCTACAACCCAATGGTCTTTACTGTCAATTTCGGCTTAAGATACTTCTGGGGAACGCAGCCCAGACCTGTTTTGCGAAACTAATTCTGAAAAGTATTAACCCAAGGAATAATTTGTTCATGAAGCAAACATTGCTAATACAGCCCCATTTAAAGTCCCCCTGTAGTCATTAATTTTACCCTTAAAACTCATCTTTGATCACCAAAATGACATATTTAAATGTTTTTTTCTTGAAAAAAAAATGTCTTAAATAGCTTGAATGCAACTCTACACCCTTGCTTCATTTAGTATACGTGGTTCTATGAATATGCAAATTAGCCCCGCCTCCACTCACTCACACCAGCTCAGAGATCCACTCGTTGATGATCACACATGAACGTGATTGGTTAAAAGGTAGTTTGTGACGTCAGAAACACCAGCGATTTCAAACTGCGTTTTTGAGACTGTCTTTGGTTCACTGCAGTTTTAAGGTGAAAATACTCAGCAATGGTGTTGACTTATGAAACTGCACATGGTTTGTGCGCCACATGGACAACAACATTAAAAAACGTGTGTGTGTGTGTGTGTGTGTGTGTGTGTGTGTGCAAAAGTATGGAACAAAATCACTTTGGCACAGACAAGGTCAATTCCAATACAATTTCAAAATTTGGGGTGGCAATTGGCTTGGAAATTGAAGCAAAAGACAGTCCAATTTACGGACCATTTCAATTCCATCCCTGTCTCCAGCTGGAAGGCTATTCTGAAACCAGAACTGCCACAGAATGCAACTTGCTTGTGAGACTTGGGTATGTTTATCACGTAAGGGATCTACCACACACACACATAAGCACTAACCTACCTCAGTGGTGTCTGAGCAGAGCAGGCCCTATTATCGGCGCTCTAAAGCTGGCTCGTAAAGTGGTGGTGATTGTTCACACTGAGGGAGAGAGGGCACAGAAAATGTGTCATTTACTTCACTCTCAGCGACATGATCGCAGCAAAACTTACATGACAGGGATGGCAATCATACGCAAGTGTAAGCCCTCTGATTCTGATTCCTTCAATTCCTTAAAGGTTCCATTAATGATTATTGGTACTTTTGAGGAAGCACCAAAATAACTGATCTTATAAACACAGACCAAAGAACAAAAACAGTATGATTTTTTTTTTTTTCAATATTTAACATGTTTACCAAAAAACACCATTTATTACAACAAAACTTTTCCTAATGTGTATTTTTAACTACATGTTGTCAAATGAACTAGCCATTAATTACCATAAGTGTCATGACCAAGTACAACAAAACACTTTAATGGTTTTTGGTTTGTGTCAGAAATTATGAGCAAACATAATGACAGTGTTTCAGTGAGTTAATTGATTAACCAACTGAGAGAGCTGATTCAGACTGATGAGTTTGTCTACAACCCATTAATGAGTCATTTTGACTGGCTTATGAAAAATAAAATTGATGTAGAAACTATTTTCACTGAAAAATCTCTAGTAAATTTCACAAATAATTAGGCTACAAAGAATAGGAAAGTAACTCACTGAATTAAAAGTGAAATTTTGAAGTAAAAAGACATTGTATTTTCTTGTAAAATGTACTCCAATAATCTTTACAAACTGTACAATTTTTCTTTTTGTTTTTTTAATTTTGTTTGACAGTGAACTGTTCATGTTCATGAATCTGACTATACTCATACTGGTGACCAGTTTTGGGTAAGGTACTCTAAAAAAGTAATGAATTACTAATTACATCTTCAACCGTGCAATTAGATTACTGTACCAATTACGTCTTACTAATTGCTTACTAATTACGTCTTAGATCCCATATCAACCTCCACCAGTTGAACAATACAAGGAGACTATTTTAATTCTTTAAATAAAATAAATATTATAAAATTGCATACATTATTCATCAACTGTCCAAAGTATCTAAAAGGAGGTTACATTACAAACACACATTTTAACAATAGATTAACTTAGATTAACTTAAATGAACTTAGTAATACATTAAACACCACTGGTGACACTGTCTGTTTGTCATTCGTGCTAATGTCAGTGTCGACATAAGCTAGTGACTTTTTGTGAGAATTTTGTGTAAACACTTGCCTTGAGAGTAAAATAAAAATGATGTACTTAGTTAAGTGGATTTTGCTTAATTCATGTGTGAAATTTATTTGAAAAAAAATCTGCAAAAACTTGCAAAAGAGCAGTTGAGTAAAATTGATGTTCCTTAGAAAGGTAAGATAAGTTATTGTCTGCAATATTTACTCATGTTTAATTCAGACAGCAAGATTATAAATGATTTGGCCCAGTAGATTTATTTTGACAGAACTGAATGTCAGAATTGTTTTGGTAGCACTTTATTTTGATGGTCCCATTTGAACATTCTGTTGACTAGAAGTAACTTTGTAACTACATGTCAACTAAGGCTACGTTTACACGGAAATTATCTGAAGAGAAAACGCAAAAGTGATCACTTTTTATTCTGCGTTTAGACGAGCGTTATGGGGGGGAAATCTGCGTGCATACGGTGACGCAAAAGTGTGTGAAATTCAATGTAGTATGCACTCCAGGCGGCTAGGTGGCAATGTGAAGCACTGATCGGTGCCTTCACTGTCTAGCAGACTTTTGTGTTTTTACCGTTTAGACGGAAACGCGACTGTGGAGCGTTTTTAAGATTTCCACTCTGGAGGGTGGTTTCACTTTTTTGCGTTTTTAAGCCCCAAAAACGCCGTCGCCGTCGCCGTCTAAACGAAAGGCACATCTGATAAAATATTTTTACGTTTTCACCCGCGAGCGTTCTCGTGTAAACAGGGCCTAACTCTCATTAGAGTATTAGTAGACTGTCTGCTTAATGTCTGCTAACTCTTTATTGTGATGCTCCCCAACAGACATTCTACTGACTATAAGTAACTTACTCTATCCCTCACCCTACAAATCTACACTCTAATGAGAGTTAGTAGACATGTATGTGCTGCTTGACTTATAGTCAAAAAAGAATGTGTTAAAGGGACCATCAAAATAAAGTGAAACCAAACCGGGGTGATTCCCAACCCTACCAAACAAGCAGATTTGTATTGAGATAACCGCAAAATGAATTTCCCTAGATGAGAGCAATAGAGAAACTATTTTCTCAAACTGTAGTTTTTCAGTCCCTTGAAAGCTCTTCTTTCTTCCGCTTGTCAAATTTGGCAAATCTGATTGGTTTAACCTTTAAAGAGTGATTTAAAATCAGATAAGAGCTTTCCGCCTCTCGACGGCTGACAGTTCTTGAGGACCATTGCAATTTGTTTGATACAGTAATCTCGTCTTCCTCGTTTTTTCTCTCCCTCAAATCTCATCTGTTTGTGCACTATTACTAACCTTCATTTGGTATTCTACACTCTACCCTATTTCCCTTAATGCAAGCCCTTCCCTCTTTCCCTCGTTTTCATATTACAGTCTCTCTATAGCCTTGTTTTATCCCTTTATTCCTGGCTCTCTTCCCCCTCTCTCTCCGTAATAACAGGCCTATGGTAAATGCTGCTCCCTCATGCCCTCCCTTGCTCTCTCCCTCTCCCACCAGCCAAATTACCAGTTGGTTACTATAGAGACGTGTTTATAAATGCGCTTTCCTCTTTTTATGATTCCCAATCTCCCCCTTTTCTCTCTCCACCTCCCCTCTTGCTTTTCTCTGCCAGCATTTCCTGCCCTGCAAGGCGCCTATTCTTTTTCTTTTTCCTTCGCTTTCTCTTTCTGCTTTCCATTTTTGGGTCTTATTATCCTCTTTTCTCCATCTCCATCTCCATACTATTTTTCACCCTCTCGGTTCATTTCATCATTATTCGGACCGTGTTTTCCATAAGTTGTCATCATCACTCGAATCTCCCCCATAGTTCCCGGCGAGACCGATCGGCTTCCATGACACATTTTGATTTGTTGTGCAGCTCTCGCAGTCTTTCACCGCAGAGAAGCCCTCGGTCCCACCTCAATTAAACAGCTACGTCAAATGACTAATAATCCGATATGTTTACCGTGCAAGCTGTCTCTCCGTACCGACACAGGTCTCTTGAAGAAGAAAAAAAGAACTGTGCATTTGCTAAAGATGTCAGAGGGAGATTACAAATTGGGCTGTATATCACTTATCACATTAAGTCTAGGGGACCTTTTCACTTATAAAGTTATAAAATGATTATATAAATATATATATATATTCGACAATATAAAAATGATTGATATAAAACCCTACATCCATCAGTCAAATAAATTTGATTTGTAATATGTATTTCAAATGCCACTTAATATGTTTAGAGCAAAAGGTCAAAACAATTTAAACAGCAAAACATATAAGTGTCATGGGAGTGCAAACAATTGCTTACTCAGACAAATAGGCCTATACAGTCTTCTGTCATCATTTAGGGGCCGTTTACACATTTTCAAATAAAAACCAAAAACGTTTTATGCGTTTTGGCCGTTCATTTACACAACAACAGCGTTTTGAAATCAATTTTTAAAAGTGCAAGTTTTTGAAAACAATACCGTTATCGTCTTCATATAAACAACAAAAACGCAAATTTGTGAAATCGGTGACGTCGTGCACATTACGTGTTCAGTCTATTGGCGTGTGTTTCCAACACTATCTCACGACCAATTCGTACGAATTCGTACGAATGATAAAAAGGTGGCTAATTCGTACGAATTCGTACGACCTCACTCGTACGAATTTGTACGATTTGTCTAAACCCACGTGATGGGTAGGTTTAGGGGCGGGGTCAGGGGTAGGTAATTCGTATGAATTCATACGAATTGAGGAATTCGTAAAATATGTACGATTTTGCAAAAATCGTACTAATTCGTACGAGTGAGGTCGTATGAATTCGTACGAATTAGCCACCTCGTAGAATTTGTACGTTTTCCCGTGAGATCAGGTTGGTGTTTCTCTACAAAGTAACTGCTGGCCTGACAGCATAATACAGCATTTTTGGTCGTTTTTGCAGATCCTTGTGAACCGGGATCGTTTTGACAACATTGTCATCTGTACGCAGAAAAAAAAACGAAGGAAAAACTTTTCAGTTTTTAGTACATCGTTGTCATGTTACCTACCCTTACTCACATTCGTGTCAGTCTAAACCTGTATGAAAAAGATATTTTGATTAACTTGACACTTTTCCATATGAAAGTGGACTGTGATTGTCATGAAACACTTCTTCATACAGCATTTTAGACTAATTCAACCACAATTGCAAAAAGAGGGAACATTTTATGAACTAATATATGGGTCATATGGGCTTAAAAAAAACGTATCATATGGGTTTCAAACCACACAAAGGTGAGTAAATGATGGCAGAATTTCATTTTTGGTTAAACTAGCCATTTAAAGATGAATATTTAAAAATGAATAATGCTGCATAGGTGTAATGGAAAGCTTCCAGAAATTACTTAACAAATATACTCTAATATACTCTGTCTGTTTGCAAATTGTAGTTCTCTATACAACAGAGTATAGTCTTAGACTCTCTAAAGGACAAGTTATTGTAGGTTATTGGTTCAAGTGCTGTTAGAAAAGCCATAGCTATGGCAACAGTCTATAGCACTGGAGCTGATCAACTAGTTTTGTCTCATTACACAAGGAAGTTTAATTTGTGCTAATGGCACTGTAATTTAGTGCCGAGGCACTTTTTGTAAGTGCATTACAATTAGGTCTTATGACTCATGCAAAGAAAGTCGATGATGAATTTGTACAAATCAGACCAGTAATATTCAAGGACAAAGAAAGGGACCATGTTAATGACCGCACCAGGCTTAACTCCCTCTAAGATTATTATTTTTTTTAACATTGGAAAATCAATTCAGCGAAGCTAAAGCACACTGAGCAGGAAAAATTTAGACCAGCAAGGGTTGCATTGCACAAATGACTGTCATTAAAGGCCATTCAGGCTAAAAGACAGATTGATTTAAGCACCATGACGCACTCTATTGCCGAAATGTGTTCTGGTGGTTGTAATTGGTGTTATTTACTTTGTGCAGCAAGGCACCTGAAATTCAAGTGAAATTGTTTTTGAATGTTATGCAATCAGATTACTTAAAAAAAAAAAAAGTTAAAAGTTACAGTTATACCACAGTACCAAACTATTTTAAAAAGTAATGTTTCATTTCTATTTATGGCAATTCTTAATTCTATATAATTTACTGACAAATGAAATGAAAACAACAAAGTTGAACAGTGAAATGCACAATATTATCTAATCTATTGCGTGTGTCAGTATATAAGTGCATAGTGTTTATTTTTTAAAGAGACATCGCCAACTACTGGCCTTTTATGCCTAATACAGCATTTTTAGTCATTTTCGTTGATCCATTTGAACGGGGATTGATTTGTCGTCTGAATGTGAAACTGTTCAAAAATGCAAAGGAAAAACTTTTCTGTTTTTACTACATCATTGTGGTGTAAACATACTCTGATTCTCCAGTGAATGACTCTTATGAGCCCTTTCTTGTTGGTGAATCATACCGCCTGACCAGTGAATCCGATTCTGAGCAAAAGACATTTATGAGTCGGTATAAGTGAATTAAAAGCAAACTGCCAGTCCTTTTTACTTAAGCAATACATACAGCGTGACCAGTGAAGTCAGATTACTGAGTGAAAGACTCTCAAGAACTGGAAATTTTTAGCGAATCACAACACAAACACTTATGAATCAGATGGAGCAGTTAATCAGACTCACTTATTGAACTTATTAATTCCGTCATGTAAAAAGTCACTAATTTCATCACATAAAAATAAGGGATGAATGAAATATGTTACCATAATCTGTTGCTTTACTATTATTGTTAAAATGATTTGGCAACAGAATTAGCCTGGCTAACGTCAGACCTCGTCTCATTGAGACGTGGTCTGGGAACCACATGTTCATTTTCTCGTATTTGAGGCGTGGTTTACGAATGCCCAGAGAGTTTATTGGGCGCTACGAATGTCTATCAAATGCGCCTGTACGTAGATCATAGCCAATCGTTTCAATTATACCAGATGACGTATGTAGAGCATAGACAGTAGATGTAGAGCGACAGAAATTCGACGAGGAAGAAGACGATGGCTGAAGAAGACTAAACTATTTAGAACACTATCTAAGGCTGCATCAAAAGGTAACTTCGCGCCTGCCATGTTGGATCCATAGATATAAACAAACTGCTTCAGTGTGTCGCATAGACGTCGTCATCGTCTTGCTGCTCCCTCCCCGTTCTGCGATTGGTTCCCTTTTTGAGGGGAAAATCTGGTCCATGTTATCCAGGCTGCCTAGCAGCGTGAATAAAATCGCTCTGCGCTCAAGGCCGCATGGGGAAACCCAGGCTACAACAGAATTGCATTTCCCCCAAATATTTCTTCCTCAAATTGAAATGTATCATTAATGGAACTGTTAAGTAACTAAATATTTAAACAGGAAGAGGAATCGTAATAATTAAACTTCTTATGATTCTAACCCCAAGTAACAACACTGGTGTCTTTCACTCTAAGTATTTGATGGCCTTGTTGTCGTCTTCAGTCACAGCCTGTCTTGCATCAAATTCGCAGCCCACTTTTTCATTGTCCCAATCTGCATGCAGCAGAGGGAGGAAAAACGATTTGGACACAGAGCTAAACACATTCACACACCTTCTGTCATCCTTCTGTTCCTCTCGCGGGGTGTCGTTCTCCGTGCCTTGTTACCCGGGTGTGTGCAGAGCCAGGGACGGGAACACTCATGTGATGTCATAGACACGGGGGAAAGAGATGATGGGACACAGAAGCGTGACATTGAAGATGTAAAGCCAGTTTCCTCCTGCTGTGTTTCACAGCCAGTTAACAGTCAAGTGCCTCGCGTAGGGCCAAGGCTTTCTGTAAAAGCTTCACCTGAGACCAGAATTCATGCAAGCGCATTGCGGATGTACGGAAAAGGCTTCCAGACACTATACACGGCTTTTGCTCAGATATTGGCCCCGATTTACAGTCTGAAGGAGTTGATATTAGTTGCCGAAAGTCAGAGGGTCTGCAGATTTTGCGCAGTCAGAGTTGACCGATTTCACAGAAAATCACAGTGTATGAATGGCACAGGCTTTGGTTTTCTGTCTTCAGGATATGATTCCATTGAGTCAGAGGATGTCAAACATGATTGATATTTTGAGCCGATTTTAAAACACATTCTTTTCATTTGTCACAGTTGTAAACACAAAGGTTTTTGAGGGGGTTTGTAGTCACGATGGCTTTGTTTCCAGACGGACTGTTAAAGAACGTGACTCAAACATCTCCAGGAAATCCTGGAGAATTCAACCAATCAGACGACAACTTCAAAACTTCTGAAGTGTTTCCCATTTTGTGTGCCTTATGCATCAGACGTTATGCCAATGGTCTGTGGGCGTGACGTCTGAGGCTGAGACTAGCACAGCACCAAAAGCGTGCCTCATATTCACATACTTTGGACAGTAACAGAAACACAGCGCATTGTAAAAACAATTGTTTCAGCATTTGTGGGGGAAAATGTCAAATGGTGACCGAAAACACTACAAGTAGAGTGAAGAAGAGACCATTTCATTCACATATTCTTTTCATTTGTCATTCATAGCAGCATTTCAACAGGAGTTGGTTGTGTTCAGTAAGGTCCCTATTTTAACAATCTAAGCGCATGGTCTAAAGCGCATGGCGCAAGTGCACTTAGAGCGTGTCCGAATCCACTTTTGCTAGTTTAACAACAGGAAAAATGGTCGGCGAGCCCGGAGCATGGTCTAAAAGGGTTGTCTCTATTCTCTTAATGAGTAATGGATGTGTTTTGGGCATAACATGCAATAAACCAATCAGAGTCTCATCTGCCATTCCCTTTAAAAGCCAGTTGTGCTCGCGCCATGGCGGATTGCTATTTACATGGCGGAATTTGCAAGCGGAAATACTGAACGCTTCTCCAGAGAGGAAACGGATCTGCTTGTGCGCGATGTTAAAGCAGACAGACCATCTACAAGCTGGATTCCACCATATCTTTATGTACACAATAATAATCTTTTACATTGTAATCCTTTTATTTTTAATATTTGGCATGTTTGTGTGCTGCTGTGCGTCCCTGTGTGTGTAATAAGCAGAGTGTACACGCATTGTGCATCCGCCTATAGGCTCATATTACTAATGCTCCCTTTAAATAACAAAAACTAATAATACTGCACCATTGACTTGAGACCAGGTTTTTGTAGGTCTAAATAAATTTCCTCAAAATAGCAACGCGCCAACAATGCGCCAGAACACACCTCATTTTGCATTTGCTATTTAAACAACGTAGCACAGGACGTGAAAATAATAACTGTGTCAGGCTGAAACTAGCAAAAAACACTTGCGTCGCCTCTGCCGTTGCATTGCGCCGGGTGTAAAATAGGGCCCTAAGACTTGAAAGTCTGGTTGTATGTGATGCTCAGTCATTTAGCATATGATGCCTGGTTTTTTCCACAACCATTTACAAAGACGGTAAGTGCCTAGTGTATTAAAATCTGTTCCCAAAAGAATGCTTCAAATTCATTTGAATGTTATGTTTGTGTGGCCTTCATTTTTGGTTAATATGGCAGTAATTTCAGTTATGTGTTCTTCTAAAATGCCTTAGTGATGGATTTGTGCTTACCATGTATATATTCCAGCCCGTTCTCATCCCAAGGCGTCATATACTGACGCTTTTGACATTTCGTCTACATCGAACGCACATGGCACCCTTTAGCGTCAATATGAGACGCAGATAGATATGGGCCAGAAGGCGCCTCCTAGCGGTCTAACCCTAACCCTACCCCAGACCTAAACCTACCCATAACCCAACAAAGCTCTGTGCGTGTCATATTGACGCTAAAGGGTGCCATGTGCGTTGGATGTAGACGAAATGTCAAAAGCGTCAGTATATGACGCCCTATGAGAATGCATTGATAAATTCATGAGATATCCTTAACAGTAGCATGGAATGTGGGCTAATGAATCTCCTCATTTGACATAAAGGCATGAACAAATACAGATTTCCTTGAATGGGTCAGCCAGATTAAGTTAAAAATATATGTTCAGGCACTTTTGAAGGCTACATTATTATATATTACTTGCGGAATTCAGTGCTGCACACATACACATTTCCTTTTGCACAGATGACTCATTGCAGACCCTGTCATTGAGATACGCATCGGGGCAAACATCAGCACTCCACCACTGTGACAAAGATATGATTTAAAACTTGCACTTGTCCTTGAAATAGAGCAGAAAATAAAACCAACAGTGTTAGTGAGAAAGTTTCTGTTTGTAACATCTGAGACTTATGTAATACTACTGAAAATCAAACTTTTATTCTACTTTGAGGTAACTTGGCTTACTGAAGACTGTTCTGAGATGGATGTCAGTTAACACCTTTTCTTTTGTTTTGCACACAAAAAGGAGGACAGAGAATTCTATTTTCAGTGCCTTGAAAATGCAGACTATCTTATTAAAGTCCTAATGAAGTGACAGGAGAACATTTTATTTCAAATATTGTCAAAACATTGTGTTATGACAGAAATTTGTCACAGAGCTTTATTAAGTCAAATATTCCAAAAATTTGCCAGGAAGCTCAAACTTTGTCTGTCACGGCTGTGGACATTTCAAGGTTCTGGGTAATTTAAGTCACAGTATGACTGGGATTTGTGTCAATTAATGAAGTATTTTGGTTCCAGTTCCAGGCGTATTGGTACTGACGTCCTGCCGTTGAATCTCAATAATTGAAGCCTATAATAGTTTGCACTAACTTGGCACCAGGAAAGTCCATTGCTACAATACCAAACCGCTTGCTTTGACCGACATAGCCTGTCAGATATTCATACAGACGGGGGTTTATTAGCCAGGCCAGGGAGTTGGGATGTGCCAGGATACTGGCACCGCTGCTGTAGGTGAGGAACATACGGTTTTTGTTGCAAACCGCAGCCGCCTCCAGATGAGTGGAGACACTTCTCCATTTCTTCTCCACTTCCTCCGGCTGCAGAGAGGACACCTGGGGCGAGAAAAAGGTTTTATCAGTACCATTTAAAAAAAAATTGGTGAGGGAGCAAAAACTCTCTCTGACGGATTTTTAAAGACAGTTGACAGATGAAGATTACACTCTGGTAACTGAATATAAAGAGCCTCCTAAGGATCTCAGTAAGTCTGTTTTCCGGAACCATTTGAAATTATTCAAACAATGGGATAATTTAATATTTTCTCCCCCACCCCATTGCTCTCTTTTCTGGGTTTGGTTCTTCAACCAAAGGCACTTTAATGTTCCAGAAGTTGATAATATTTTTTTCCCTTTTTTGTTGTATGAACATTAAAACACATTAAACTGTCTTGGAAGCTTTGTTGCAATTTATTTTTGCTACTTTTCATATGCCTTTTTTTAACTGTATTTTATTGTTGCGCCAGAACCAGACTTTTATTCTTAAAATGAAAATCCATCATAAGGCTTCTTTGATGAATAAAAACGTTCAAAAGAACAGCTTTTATTTGAAAATTTTGTAACATTGTTAATGTCTTTACTGTCACTTTTGGTCAAAATCAATGCATCCTTGCTGAAAAAAAGTATTATGCTCTTATAAAAGCAAACAAACAAACACACACACACAGAAAAAAATAGCTGACCCCAGTTTTTGAATGGTATTATGCATATCAATTTTAGAATCATTTAGACCACAACTAACATTTCTGTCCCTAATAAAGTTATATCAAAAGTTACCTGCATACATGGAGACACCAGTGTTAATGAAGAGATATGAAACGTGATGAGTGAAGAAATTAAAGAAAAATCAATCTCACTTTTTAATAGAATATTTTTACCTCCAATCAAGCTGTATTTTTGTGCAAAAAAAAATTTAATTCATTATTTATCTAGAATGCAAGACATGAGAGTCAGACATTTTATTAAATCTAATTTCCATGACCATTGCTTCATGAATTTCAAATGTGGATATTACATTTGTTGGTTCAGAAAAATTAGATGATAAATGACATTATGACATTAAACAAGCTGAAAAAAATCCCATATTTACAAATCCATCAATATGGCTTTTCACACTGCTTAACCCCAAGTTATTGTCATTCTAAACACAACTTTTAACCCTGGGTAAAGGAATTTTTAACACTTTTAATTCAGAAGCGGGGTTAGCACTGCTTTTTACCCGGGTTATGAAACCCGGTGGGGGGGTGTCCAATGGTGACAGAGACTGTTTCTTTCTAACCTTAATGGTCCGAAAAGATATTTATAGTACAGTTGGCAAAATATAATATGAGGATGAGCCATGCCAAGCCTTTATGTACACATAACAACACCCTCTGTATATCTCAGGGTGTCTAATTAAATGTACACTATATTTTTCAAATTCGGTTACATTCTGTTGCACTTCTTTCATTGTGTGCAATATCATGCAATACTTACTGCTTACTGTGCAATATTTCTGTACAATATTTGACTGTTTGCCTTGCTTGTACTGGTTTTGTGTGTATTGTTTTTGCGTTGTATTGCTTTTAGCATACTGTTTATTGCAATTGATTATTATCGTATTGTTTCTTTGGAATTCTACTTCAATTGTATTAATTTAAATTAGACGTTTAGCTTGCACAAAGTTATATGTGATGACGCTGTAGGGATTGCTCCAATTTCGCTATAGTATAGAGACAATAAAGAATCTTGAATTTTGAATCTTGAATATTGTGTGCGCCATTCGACCAATCAGTGACATACACCAAAAAATATGCAAATATGGACGTTAACCCAGGGTTTAGGAATGTTCGCACGTCTTGATTTTGCCGAGTTAGACGCGTTCCTGGATCAATATATTTTGTTGATCCTGTAACAACATTCCTGTCTGAAAATGTTGTCCTAACCATATCCCTACTCCTAAACCTAACCCTAACCATGAGTTATCCCTAAAATCAGAGGGAAATGATAGGTGAATAGCACTAATGTAGAGGCACCTAACCCTGGTTGTAAGCCTAAAGTTGACATAAGCCGTAAACGTGTCCCTCAAATCTGATTGGTTGATTGGAAATATTGTTCCATGATCAACAAAGATGATGATCTAGGAATATATGGCACCTGGTGAAATTAGGTTCTGTAAATAATGAGCAACGTGAACAGTTCAGCAAGATAACCCAGGATTCTGTTTACCCGGGGTTTAGAATAACCCAGGGCTAACTGTTTCAAGTGTGTGCTTACCTTCCAGTCATCTGCTATGTCCAGTGAGTTGTAGAGTATACCCAGGTCAGGGCCGGTGAAGTCTTGCAGTACGATCAGCTTTCCTCGCGCCTCTCCCATGCTGGGCATCTCGCGACTATGCCACAGTAGGTCCCAGTACGCATATTCATTAATGTAGCGCACGACTGCCCCGTAGATATCCTGCGTGTTACTCAACTCCTCTTTCAGCCTCATCAGCACAGTTTCCGAAGGATACTCTCTCAGGAAAGCCACCACGTCCATCAACACGTCCCCAAAGTGGGCATACTGATACGAGATTCCATGGTGGATGGTCAAGTTTCCTCTCGCATGCCGAACACGGATATCCAGAAAGCGGATCCCGGCGCGCAGCTGGAACGCGAGGGACCAGGAGTTACACTCGGACAGTGAGCCGCCGTACAGGGCCATGGTGTTGTGTGTGCCGGGCATCGTCACATCCGATAGGGAGTAGACGTCAGGGATGGTGGCCATCCAGGAAGGGTTCAGGATCTCAGGCGTGGAGGTGTCGTCATAGTCAGGAGTCTGGACGGCCCTGTATCCTGAGAAGGCCGTGCTATGGGGTCAAGCAGAGGTGAGATTAGGCAAAGAATGCATCCTTATCTGTCTTACTAAAAAGATACAAGATTACTGTGAAAACACCATGCTTATCTATAATGGATGGATATAATGAAATTACATAATTGGTTAATTTGCTCACAATAATAGCAGGTAGACAAAGCGAAAAAGTCTGAGATAAAAGCACTATGGCTAACAGATGGAGGTCTTTTCTTTTCAGTGAAATGGATTTTTTTTTCTTTACTGTAAATGGAATAAGAACCGTAATTTGTTATATAGGATACTATGAAAGAGGTTTGGGAATTATAGGTATTAAGTACCTTACCCCAGCAAAACGCCCATCACCATTATCTGCAAAATGTGTCCTCTGGTGCCTTCCATAATGAGCCTTTTCAATGCTCACTGATCCTTTACTGTACAGATAATCATTACAATAATTCACTTGTCACTTGTGATAATTATATAGCACGTTTTGTGGTATGACATCATCTTACACAAAAACCAGACATTTTGTAATTATTTATGGGGTCCAAAAAGTCTGCTTCCATTTGCAATCATTTCTAATTTAATATTTTTTTCCTCATTACAAATTATATCAGATAATATAATTTCATAAAAGTTGATACATTAGTATTTAATTTGTGACCTTTTGCTTGAAGCTGACAAGAACAACAATCTGATAATCATGTCCAGATATTCCACAGAGCATTTTGTGCTTCGATGGAAGCAAGAACATCTGACCATCTACAAAAGAGTTCATATGATCAATGTAACAAATTTATTTGATTAGTGATTTAGAACTAGTCCATTTCACATCATTTATTCAATTGTTAGTCTCTTTGTTCTAAATGTTCTATTTCCAGATTTAAATTAAAAAAACATTCCAGATTTACAGACTTCATAGTATATGTATGCTGGATTTGTTGCAAAACTAAAAACCTTAACTCTGTGTTGGTAAATATATTCAAATTCATCTTAACCACAGACAGAGAAGTGATCTTTTACCGTGTGAACCCGAAGAGGTCTGTGATGCCGATGCACAAAGAACCACCTAGGCAGTGTCAGGTTAGCTGTAAAGCCTGCTGGTGTTTTCCTACCTTGTTTTTTTTTTTTTTTTTTTTTGCGAGTACACAGTTCTGGCTAGAGCTTGTTGGAGGCACTACTACACCTGACCCTTTTGTTTGAGGGGTCATTGTGCCTATTAATAGTGTAGTGTACTGTAAAGAGCTGACTCGTTGAGAGTGGACAAAATGCTCCAATCGGAAGTCAGTTCCCCTGCAGATCAGATCATGTTATAGTTTATTTCCCTTTATATGATAGCATATTATATTTCAAAATCTTTAGTACACTGTTTTAAGATTCCCTTTAAGATTTTCACTATACTCAATGTAAAGTATTTATATGTTTATTAATGAGACAAACAAAAACAAAAAGGGTAGAAATAGAAAAATTCTATATGCGCAATAGCTAAAAGTAAAATATTACCCTGTTGATGTGTAATATATGTACTGTATATTAAAAATACATTATCTCCCAGAATAAACATCTAGGTTTAGTGTGAATAAACATGAGCCTGAACTTATGATAAACATGGCCAAAGTTAAGTTTTTTCCCAGAGTTTGTGGGAAAATATAAGTTTACATTTTCTGTGAGTTATCTACAGCTCTTTTTTTCCCAGGGGTGAAGCAAAAAAGTTTACTTACTTACAGAGCAAACATCTTTGCTGTGAGTACAGTCCCCATCATCAAACCTTGGAAAGTGGGTTTAATATTCAGAAAAACAAAACAGCCTAGAATTAGGATACTGCATTTGTAATTTGAATGTGAAAAGTATTATTTTCCCACAGAGTTGCTGCCTTTAATTTTGCCATGTACCATGGCTAGTTTGTTTGTCCAACCAGCTAATGTGTACGGAGCCCCTAATGAAAACAATTCTTTCTGTCATGAAACTGTCCTTGGCATGGTAATGGAAATGACAACGTTAATATGTTTGGTCTTGGAGGAATGGATACAGGACTTGCTACTGCCAATACATACACGACACACTGCAGTGAGCAAGACACGCTGCTGCTGTACAATATACTGTAGCGTACGTGAATTACCCGTGGCAGATCTATACAGGTGGAGCTGGGGAAGGTGGAGGGTTCAGCAGGAACCAATCAGCTGTGCCTTATAGAGAATGATGTGATTGCGAGCCGATTGAGTTAAGTACTGATCAGCCTGCGCCATCTAGAGTTTCATGACAGAGCTTTATATTTCTTAAAACAACTCAATGAAGCAATATTTACACTTACATTTCTCAATATAACAGACACGTTTCATCCAAAGCAAGTGATTTGCTTAGTATGGCATCAATACTGGAGAAAAATGAAAACGTAATCTCATGAAAACACATTTATCAGGTTCTAATGAGCTTGATTTCAATTGTGATGTGCATGTAAACATTCTCAAATAAAGAAAATCACTCCAATTCAACTTTCATTTCCTTTATTGCCCTATTTGCATTTAGCTAGCTATATTATTTTCACAAAGTTTTAAGTTTGAAAAGCTCAAATGCAATTAACAGTGAAACACTATAATAATGCCCAGCCTGATGTTATCTATGCATCTCAATTCTTTTGAAATCAACTGATTATCCCTCATGCTCCCTGAGCCATATCTTCTGAAATAAATAATAAACATATTTAATTAAAATGAAAATGTGCCTTGTTTCCCCTTTAATCCTAATGTATTCTCTGTAATTGTGCTTCTATTTGCTTTGCTTGTATGCAGTGGCATATTGTGTTGAGGCCATCAAGCATTTAACAAAGCAAATCGTAATTTGACTTTACCTGAGTAAACAATATTCATTCTGACACATAACAAACAGTCTACTCTGATCTGCACTGATTCTGCAATATAAAGCCGTGTTTTCAACCCATTTGTGCCCAAATTTTTCTGAATGATTTCATGCATATATTCGTGTTAATAGTGTTCTATGTGAACATGTTCTGCATTTATTTTTCCCAGGTTTTTTTCTTGAAAATCGTATTTGAATATGCGGCAACTATATTGCCGGTGGGCAAATATGTTGTATGCACCCCCTCAATGTCAAATATGAATAGGAGGAGAACATTTGGCATCTATCTCAAAATAACTGCTTTCAACAGATCAATCTTTATTCTTAAAAAAATTATTATGTATAAAAGTCGAAGAACATTTGATGTGAACCCAAAGAAGCTGCATCTAGCTTATAATCTTTTGAATATGAAAACACAAAAAAACAACAAATCCATTTGTCTCAACCCTTGTACGCTGTTTAGGGTCTTTTTGACCCACATTTCTAACTTTCATTCATGGGGATTACATGGATAATTTGACATGGTTTAGTGTAAGATTTTTGCCCATCTTTTGGAAAATGCAGTTTTAAAAGTAACACTTTAACCAGTAGATTGTTGCAGAGCTCCACTATTTGCTATTTGACTGAAATACATCTTTTCACAAGATTTTCCAGTTGTATTCATATTATGAAATCACAATAATAACAATAAAAGTTACTTTTTGTCAAAGTTTAGGGATTTTTTGTACTGAAAAAAAAATCTGTTTTTCAATAATGTTATATTATGATTAGAATCAAATGAATTTTGTCAATGGACAAAATTCATCCTCAAAATCAGGAACAACGCAGAACACACATAGACAGAAAGGAAGTGGCACACTTTAAATTTGTAGAATTATATGAAAAGCAGATGTTTGAAATAAATGATAAACTCTAAAAACTACAACTTTTCTCTTTGTAACATCCTGATCAGGTTTGATTCTAATCATAATGTAACATTATTGAAAAAATGATTTTTTTCAGTACCAAAACTGCTAAACTTTGACAAAAAGTATCTTTTATTGTGATTTCATAATATGTAGATATGAATCTAACTGGAAAAACTTGTGAAAAGTTGTCTTTTAGTTTTAAACTTTTAGAGCTCTTGCTAGCCTGGCTAACGTCAGACCTCGTCTCATTGAGACGTGGTCTGGGAACCACATGTTCATATTCTCGTATTTGAGGCGTGGTTTACGAATGCCCAGAGCCGTTTATTGGGCGCTACGAATGTCTATCAAATGCGCCTGTACGTAGCTCATAGCCAATCGTTTCAATTATACCAGATGATGTATGTAGAGCGACAAAAATTCGGCGAGGAAGACGATGGGTCAGAGATTTTTGTGTACACGATGGCGTTCAGCTATCACTATCTAAGGCTGCATCGAAAGGTAACTTCGCGTCTGCTGCCATGTTGGATCCATAGATATAAACAAACTGCTTCGGTGTGTCGCATAGACGTCGTCATCGTCTTGCTGCTCCCTCCCCGTTCTGTGATTGGTCCCCTCGCTGAGGCAAAAATCTGGTCCATGGAATCCAGGCTGCCTAGCAGCGTGAATAAAATCGCAAAACCCAGGCTAGAGCTCTGCAGCCATCTACTGGTTAAAGTGATTTTTTTTTTTTTTTTTTTTTTTTAAACTGCATTTTCCAAAATAGGTGCAAAAATCTTACACTAAAGCATATAAAATTATCCATGTTATCCCCATGAATGAAAGTTAGAAATGTGGGTCTTTTATAAGGTGAAATTTACAAAAAAAAAACAGGGTTATTTTTTTAGATACAAACCTATTTAAAAAAAAAATTTGTAATTTATTTATATACATTTTGTGGAGTAAAAATGTCCAAATGTGGAGTAAAAACATTTTTTAAAAAAATTAGTAAAATTACATTTGTTAAATAAAACAAAAACAATTATTTTGTTACAAAATTACATTTTGTTGCCTGCGGTCTCTGAGGCCCCAAACAACCCGACTGTAAACCGCAAACGAACAGCACACAGGGGTTAAAGTGGGGGAACAATAAAGTGCAGCCATAACAGGGCATTGTTTATCAAAACCTTAAATGAAAATAAATAAATACAAATTAATAGAATGAAAAGAAAATTATATAGCAAACAAATAAACAAATAACAAAATGGCAAATAACAAATATAACAGTGCATACAGACAATTTATGAACAGTGGAGATGTCATTGAAAGGGTTAAGTTATGTTTATGCATTAAACAAGACCAATAACCTAGATTTATTAACCTATTAACACAGTATACCCCATTTTCCCATGATATATGTACTTACAAGGCATTTGCCCACCGGCAACTAGTTGCTGCATGCTTGGACTTTTGACTAAGTATACAAAAAACTATAGATCTCTTGTAAGATTTGTTTTGTTTGGATGATTCTATAGACCTTCATGATTATGTAGATATATATATATATATGTCAACAAAAAATACTTGTTAGTAACATGAAAATGACCTTTCTTTGGGAGGGTTTGCCTTCGCCATGCTTCCTGGAAGTAGGGGTAGGAAGTTGACAGCCTCATGTGACAGGAAGGAAGTGAATACCTTTTTTTTCTCTCCTTGAAATCCTTTATTTGGTTGTTTGCTTGCATGTCATTGAGACACAAAACATGGATACCATCTAGAAAAATACTTACAAAAGAAAAATGACAACTATACACTGCGGCAACTGTTGGTGGGCTTAAATGGGTTTGATATTTCAACAAATATCATCTTTCCCAAGTCTTTTGTCCCAATTGTTCCACACAAATTCCCCCAACACATTAGTCAATTAGAATTTCTTTTCAAATCTAAACTGGACTCTGACACCAATTATGAAGAGTTTTATAACGAACGCTGATAATAATTTTGACGTCTTTGGAGCTTTTCTAAATGAACAGACTTGAGCTTTACCCGTTTATCTTTCCCGTCCCCACATTCTCTCTATCTGTTTCTCATTAGTGTCTGTGGTGACAGGATGAGTATTGTGATGCTTTATGCCCTTTGTTTCCTTTTTGTCTCTGTCTGTTTTGTAATTAGAGGGAAACAGTCGTTTTCTGTTGGTTGATCATTCTAATCTGTCATTTTCAATGGTGGAGTAATTACAAGTTCAAAGTGCAGTGTCTTTCAGTGTCTTTGGTCCCTACGTCCAATCCTTCAAATAACCTTTATTAAAACTTTATTTTGATTCTCTATCACTTGCTCTAAACCATACATGGTGCAAAGTGAGCGAAGATGTGCAGGGAATTGAGAGATTCATAGCGGAGGAAGTAGTTTAAGCAACAACATTTTTATAAATACTTCCTTGCTGATATACTGCTGGTGTTTCTGGTGGATTTAGAGCATAAATCACATCATTATATGTTTGATTCAGGGTTTTCAATGTTGTTTGCAAGGTTTCATTATGGCTTGGTTAAAAAGTGACATTATAAATTAACATTATGTTTTGGTCATTTAGAAATAGGGTGTATTTATTGACTGTGCATTGAAATCAATCATTTCGCATTTATGCATTTGGAAGAGGCTCATTTTATTCAGGTTATACTTTTTATTTTAAGTTTATGGATTCCCTGGGAATAAAACCGATGATCTTGCCATTTATAGCGCATACTGTTTGAGGTATGCTGTATATTTTGCTGATTTTAGAATGTAGTTTTGCTACATAGACCAATTGTTGATCTATTTAGTATTGATATTTTGTAACAGCAAAACTAATTCAGTGTTTTTAATGACAATTGTATTTAAGACAGTGTTATTTTAGTATCACTGAGGTGCTGTTGTAGTTATTTGTTTTCGTTTTTCTGTTTTTTTTATATTTTCCATTTTCATTTTCAATTGAAATAAATTTCATTTAAATCCTATATAGTCTATTTTTTTCAGTTTTAATCATTTTAGTACACGCAAGTTAAACTAAATGAGAAATGTTGTCTTGACAACTAGCTGAAATGAGTTAAGTTTAATAAAATACTTTTTTTATATTTTATTTCAAGCAGCAAAACAATTTTTTAATGGATTTAGTTTTAGTGAACTATAATAACCCTGCTTTAGGAACCTGTAATAATACTGAAACGTCTATAAAAAAAGCTAATAGAGGCATATCCTGGGCTTTTTGGACGTAACATTCCCAGTAGGACCAATATGGGCTTTTCAAAGGGTGATTCGTAAACTTTTATATTTGGTCAGTCAACAGTTTGTCCGCTTGCCTTATAAAACACTGACTTCCTGTCAGATTGTTTATTGAAGTTATGAAATCTGTTTGAATTTGACATAAAATCCTGTTTTATCCTGTTCTCCTTTCAGACCTGTTGGGAAATAAGCAAGTGTCTTGGGAATCTGAGACAATACAATAAGACTCTCCTAGTCTTATTGTTTGCCTTTTAAACACAAAACTCTGAGAGCAAGTATCAGGCAAGTATCATATTTCAGCAAAACAAACAGTTGCAATTTTTCTTTGGTTATTATGCAATACATGCATGTTTAAATCTGGGTCTTGATCTCACCATACCATGTACACTCTCTTAAAAATAAAAGTTAAAAAAGAGGGTTTTTGAAGCAATGCCGTAGAAAAACCATTTTTGGTACCCAAAAGAACCGTTGAGTTGTTAAAAGAACCATTTTCCTCTTAGTGCGAAGAACAATTTAATAATCTAAAAAAATCGTGTTCTACTGTAAAGAACCTTTTGTGCAATGGAAAGGTTCCATGGATGTTAAAGGTTCTTCATGGAACCATCGATGCCAATAAAGAACTTTTCAGTTCAGCCAGAGTTCAGTCAGGATATGATGCAGGCGTATAGCCAATACCACTAGCTGTGCCAAAGTCATGGGTTCATTTCCCAGGAAATACATTCTGAAAAAGATAACGATATATAAAAAACAAGGTAACACTTTAGAATACTGTTCCTTCGTTAATGAATAACTACTAATTACAGTGCTATGCATAAGTTTAGACACCCATGCTAAAGTTGACTAAAAAGAGGAATAAAAAATCATCTTTTGGAAATTGAACTTAATGCCTTAATTTAAAAAAATAGGAAAAATCCAACCTTTAAGGACACCAATTTTCTTTGTGAATGAATAATGTATCGTAAATAAATAAATGTTCTTCCTTAAAATACAGGGTGCATAAGTCTGGACACCCCTATGTTAAATTCCCATAGAGCCAGGCAGATTTTTATTTTTAAAGGCCAGTTACTTCATGGATCCAGGATACTATGCATCCTGATAAAGTTCCCTTGGCCTTTGGAATTAAAATAGCCCCACATCATCACATAGCCTTCACCATACCTAGAGATTGGCATGGAGTACTTTCCATAAGATCATCTCTCAATGCAAATCAAACCAGCTATTAGGCTAACTGAAATAAAACCATGCCAATCTCTAGGTATGGTGAAGGCTATGTGATGATGTGGGGCTATTTTAATTCCAAAGGCCAAGGGAACTTATCAGGATGCATAGTATCCTGGATCCATGAAGTAACTGGCCTTTAAAAATAAATATCTGCCTGCCTCTATGGGAATTTAACATAGGGGTGTCTAAACTTATGCACCCTGTATTTTAAGGAAGAACGTTTATTTATTTACGATGCATTATTCATTCACAAAGAAAATTGGTGTCCTTAAAGATTGGATTTTTCCTATTTTTTTTTAATTAAGGCATTAAGTTCAATTTCCAAAAGATGACTTTAGCATGGGTGTCTAAACTTATGCATAGCACTGTATTTGGATCAGTATTCTAAAGTGAAAAACATGATAACTACCTAATATTGACTAAAGTCATTGTAAGCTTTTGAGAATTTTGTAAAATTTTGGATAGTAATTGCTTCCGATGGATTTGGTAACACTTTAGTCATTACTAGTGTGTTCCCATGATCGTCACTTTAGAATACTGATCCAAATAATTAGTAGTTCATTTAGAAAGATGTAGTAACACTTGAGTCAATATACTATCCAAAACCTTACAAAAACCTCATAAGCTTACAATGACTTCAGTCAATATTAGGTAGTTATCAAGCTTTTCACTTTAGAATACTGATCCAAATTATTATTAGTTGTTTAGAAGGATGTAGTAACACTTGATTCATTACTAATGGGTTACCATTACTTTATTTTATACATTATGCATTAACCTGTATATTGTAGTTCTTAGTAGTCTTCAGTGGTATCAAAAATAGTAGTTACTGATTAGCTAATAGTGAACTACCACATTTGACTTAGCGCTATTACTTACTAATTCATTAATCAGAGTTCCTTGTTAGTTAATAGTAGTTACTAGAATGTTAAAGGAGAACTCCGATCAATTTTAACATTGAGCTCATTTTTTTGTCAATTTGGAGTGCTGTCAATACAGAGAACAACGACAAAAATCGGTGTTGCCTACACCGTGTTATCCTCTTTTTAAAATTTGCACCCTGTTGACTTCAATGGGGCAATATTTAAACCTGCTTTTAGCCTCTTAACATCCTTGATGTGTCATTACAAGTGCACAGAAAATGTGAGTGATTCCTTCAGAGTGAACACGAGTGAATCTGACTGCAGTAGATGTGAAAGAAATGGATAAAAATGATGTTATTTAAGCCAGCGCAAATACCTGTATTTACATCCTGTTTTCGGTTGAAGTCCAAAGTAGTCGATTGTCGAGTTCACGCGCATAGGTTTAGTTACCTATGATCACGCGCGTGAACTCGGCAATCATTTTTGCTTAAATATCATCATTTTTATCCATATCTTTCACATCTACTGCAGTCAGATTCACTCGTGTTCACTCTGAAGGAATCACTCACATGACCTGTGCACTTGTAATGACACATCAAGGATGTTAAGAGGCTAAAAGCAGGTTTAAATATTGCCCCATTGAAGTCAACAGGGTGCAAATTTTAAAAAGAGGATAACACGGTGTAGGCAACACCGATTTTAGTCGTTGTTCTCTGTACTGACAGCACTCCAAATGTACAAAAAAATGAGCTCAATGTTAAAATTGACCGGAGTTCTCCTTTAATAGTGCGTTACTCATTTGTTCCAGTGTAGTTATTCATTAATGAAGGAACAGTATTCTAAAGTGTTACCAAAACAATAACAAAGCCCAGCAAAATGTAAATGATATGCAGTGACACAAATGGTCAGATAGATTACAGGTGTGATCTGTCTAACCTCATTGAGCATTCGGTTTGAGAATCCCAGCAGTTTCAACGTTGCTGTTTAGTGATTGTTTGAAAAAGTCATTTCCACTGTTCCACAATCCACATTTTACCTTTTTTTAAAAGGACTCCAAGGGTCTTCATTGGTATCCACGACCCCATCATGGTGCATCATGTGAACAGCTGTGCTGGTGCCGGTTTGCTCCACCCCTTCTATTCAGCCTCGGGCGATGCATCTTAAACCGCGAGAATCCCCCACCGCCTCGTTATCTTACTCTCGGCATCTCTGTGATTTACTCACCTGCTCCGATGTATGCGCACAAACTACAGGACCAACAGGAGGAGGGAGGGAGTGAGAGGAGAGACAGAAGCTGACAGCAGCAGCAGAGGTTTTCAAATGGAATTGTTTATGGAGATGGAGTATGTGAAAGACAGAGAGAGGGAGAGAAAGAGAAAGAGCGAGAGAGGAGATGATAATGACCAGATGTCAGATTGAAATCTAATACACTTAATGCGTTGAAGCTCCATGCTGGGCTGTGCTTGTAGCTCACACGGTGGAATTAGAGATTTGACACATTTGCAAGCAATGTGAGATCTCTACATCGTAGTGATACACAAGATGTGCAGGAATATAATAGGAATACATCAGGATGCACTCTACTGGCTTATCATTTATTAAGAACCTGCGCAGTTTGACTGCCCGGTGTCAAAAGATATTTATAAAATCACAAGCATGCTATTTTACAATTACATTTGTGTGTGTTTTTATTATTTACACAAAGCAGTTTGGTAAAATCAATCAAAAGCACCAGTCACTCATGATTTATACAGAATGAAACTCCCAAAAGAATGTCAGTACCAAACACAAATCAAATTATATTGTGTGTGAGCTCAAGAAACAACAACAGCAAAACAGAGCTTGAACACTAAATCATAAAATAATTATAAAAACTTTGTTTAGAAGCTAAAAAGAAGCCAAAGAAATACAGTACATTTGCACATTTAAAGAATTATTCATTATTATTATGTCCCATAATTACTAAAATATCATTTGTTTGTCAGTATGCAATATAACACACTGCTGTTCAAAAGTTTGGGGTCAGTAAGGTAATACTTTTATTCAGCAAAAACGCATTAAATGAACCAAAAGTGACAGAAAAAAAGATTTCAAATAAATGCTGTTCTTTTGAACATGCTATTGATCAAAGAAACCTGAATAGTTGTATCACAGTTTAAAAAAAAAAAAAACTTTTAGCAGCACAATTGTTTTCAACAATAATAATAATAATAAATATTTCTTGATCACCAAATCAGCATATTAAAATGATTTCTGAAGGATCATGTGACTTAAGACTGGAGTAATGATGCTGACAGATGCCATTACAAAACTGCCAAAAAACAGCTTTGCCAAAAATCACATTTTAAAATGCTATATATTAAAATAGAAAAAAAAGTTGATTTAAATCAATATTTCACAACATCACTGTTTTTAATCCTACTTTTGAACTGTAGCGTATCATTTTTATACATATATATATATCTTCATTTGTGTTACTTGGGATGACGTAAATGTGTAAAATTCTTCCCCAAAAGATTTGAAATGGTTAATTTCAGCTTCATGTTCAGTCCATTGGCAGAAGTAAAACACATGCAGTAGGGTGAGGTCTCCATTCTGTAAAAAAAAAAAAAAAACCCCGACCTGGAATTGAGGTTAAGCCTAGAAGCCTTTCTGAAGTATGACTTTGCCCTCTCTATCAATGATTACTCTGACAATAGCCGGAGATCTCCTCCACTGAACCCTCGCCTCATTCTTAAAGCCACTCCATGTCTCTGTTATCTATCGGCTTAGCTAACTCATCCGTGTAAGCATGTTGCCCATCAAACGCCACCCACCTCCCCCCTTGACACAAGCACAGAGATACACACCTCCCTCCCAACCCGAGGTGGTCTCAGAGGACACCCCGTCTTAGTTGGTTCTCAGAGAGACATCTGTGCCACGCTCTACCAGCCCCACCAGGATGGCAGGCAGACACGGGGAAGTTGAGCCGGCATGCCTCAGCGCCCGTCCTCTCGGCTTTTTCTCCCAGCCAAGATCTAGGGTGACTGCCTGACTGTTTCTGGGTGGATGTAGCCCATGCTTCATGGTTTCGGCGACACTGGCCATATTTCAGTGTCGGACCCTCATAACCAATTATGGCTCTCAATCTTGAGTGCTAAATGACCCTCGTAATGTCAACGGAGATAGAGACAGAATCATCTCTCAATTCTGGCGCCCTCGCTGACTGTGAGAGAGGAGTGATATCACAGCATTCGGGGAGTCTCGATTCAGCATGAAACCTGGTGACCTTTCCTCATTCCTGACAAGAGGACTTCGCTGCCCTTTTGAGAAAATGCTAATTCAAAACGTTTGCCTTATAAAAGCATATTCCTATGGGACGGGCCCAGCATGTCAAACAGAGGCAGGAGCAAAGCCCCAGTGGCAAGTGAGGTCGGCTCAGCTGTCTGATTGGTCCTCAGTGTGAAGTGTTGTGCAATTGTATGCATTTGTCAGTGTGTTTGTGTAACTCTGGCCTTATTTACATATTTAGCTCTGGAGTGATATTTACAGCAATCTGCGACTTAGACCTTTTGGTTAGAAACAGTTTGTGAAAATTAAATGCAAAATAGTTGAATGCAAAGGATAACGTTTATTTTTATAATATCTGAAATTCAATCGTCCTAAAATGTCTTTTTTATCTTCAAAATAGGTCAGTTAAAAGGTCAAAGAAAAAGGTGTTTTAATATAGCTTAACTGCATTCCAGATAATCAAAATGATCAAATATAATCAAAATGATATTATTGAGAAAATATGTATCACTATTACTCAGTAATGCTAAAGTCAAAGCCAATACATATAGTGCTTGTACAGGCTCCTAAGGGTAAATTATAGGGTTGGGAAAAATCACAGGGATAAATTTAAGCCATCAATGCTTAAAAAATGCTGGCATGTAGTAATGCGCAATGCCATTTTAGTGCCATGTTAAAATAATAATAAAAAAGAACAAATTGTCTGAATCAACTTATGTTGACTTTATTCTTAAAGGTACCAAAAACAATCAAACAAACTGTATGCATTTTGCAGAAGAACATTGTTTTGGTTTGCATGACTGCGGATGAATATGACCCTTCACAATAGATAATGCTTTACAATCAACTCTGTTAGAGAGCTACATATGGCAATTTATCTGCTCACCAAAATACCCTACTCAAGTGTTAATAAAAAACCCATTTCAGTGTCGCTTTTACACTTTGTTGCTTTGTTTTATTACGAGCCCTGTCGCATTCTCTTTTTGCCATTAGACCCTCCTCTGTTGCGTATTTTAAAAACAGGTGATTCGCCGGAGGTGACAAGCCACAATGACAAGCCACAGGAATATGGACAAGACGAAGAAGAAATGAATTATTTTATTCAGTAAGAATGCATTATGGTGCTGTATGTATTTATTTATTTATTTTTTGACTGTACTAAAGCATCAAAATATCATAATATGTTTGCAGATATTTATGAAACACGTTAAGTTCACATCCGTTTCTCTGAAAAACAATGCTGCAGCCAGTTATTCTACTTTGAAATGTGTGTTCCGTGTCAGAATGTCTGTTTTTGGACTGTGTGATCCCGCCCACAGCCAGTTTACCCAATAGTACTTCGACGTCCAGGGTTGCCAGCAGAAAACGCAGCGTATTGCAGACATGGAAGCCAGCAAACAAACTCAGAGATCGCAGATTCTACCCAACCTAAAAAGCCTCAGAATCCATCTAAACATCTAACGGAAGCAAAATGCAGATAAATAAACTCATCAACTTACAGTGTGTAAGTCTCCTCGCCTTCCATTGTTAGTTGCTCTCACTCCTGTTGCATGTCCTCAATCTGGCAACCCGTGTGAGTGGCGAATCTGAGGAGAGAATTTAGAATTTGGACTGCAGTACCCATTTCAACCACTAGTTGATTTTCTGAAGCATCATGTGACACTGTAGACTGGAGTAGGCTAATTGCAGCAGAAATTTTTAGCAGAATTCATCAGAAAATTCATCACAGGAAAACAACATTTTAAAATATATTGATAAATGACTTTATAAAATATCAAGAAAACACTTTTCAGACAAAACGTCTCGGTTACTGATGTAACCCTCGTTCCCTGAAGGAGGGAACGGGAGACGTAACGTCGACGTGACGACGTAATCGGGATCACTTCAGGGAGCCCTATCAACTTCGAGTGTCTACAGAACGAGCCAATGAACGTTGGCGTGCGTGAATCGCGTCACGCGCCCCGCCCCGCCGCGCGGGTATAAACAGGAAGCGGGCGCACGCACACATTGTTTTTCGCTGAGGAGCCGAGATTTGTGACGGCCATGCAGCGATGGTCAGCAACGGTGGCGACGGGACGTTACGTCTCCCGTTCCCTCCTTCAGGGAACGAGGGTTACATCAGTAACCGAGACGTTCCCTTTCAGTCGCTCACGTTCGACGTAACGTCGACGTGACGACGTAATTGGGATCCCATGGAAAACGCCACGGTTGCTGCCACATCCAGCGCCCTACGCAAGACTCTCAGACCCCCAACTGCTGGGGCGGAAGATCTGCGTAGAGGGAGTTCAACTGCTGTTCCATTATACCCCACACAGCGGAACTCTTGGATAACACTGGGAAAGCGTACCTCTCCAGGGGAAAGAACGCTGCGGAGCCACATCCTGCCCGAAGGGAGGTAACATGTGGAGAATACACATATGGACTGGCCGAAGGGGCAGTGCGACATATGGAATGTCACTGGGGTGGCTCCACCCGAAGGGGGAGACACACCGGACAGTGACGGCAGAGCAGACTCTGCCAAGGGAAGACACGGGCTCACCGCAGGGAACTGGTCGTGGAAGAATACACATATGGGATCGCCGCAGGGATCACCACATATGGAACCCAGCCTAGCACAAGTTACACAAGCATACGAGCACTAGGCCTGGCGTCGGACGCTCCGCAACGTCCGACTGCCGAAGGGGTGCGGAGGAACTCACAGGGTTCGCCAATGGGGAACTCGACTGGAGTAAAAAGCGCACGTATCCGTTCCTAGGAAGGGAGTGGCGCAGCAAGCCGACACTAGAGCGGGAACTTCGGTGTTACCGGCTAGTAGAAGCGAGCACACAGTAAGAAACCGGCTCAACACGTAAGCTATAAAACCTAGCGAACGTGTTAGGTGTCGCCCAGCCCGCAGCTCTACAGATGTCTGTCAGCGAGGCGCCGTGAGCCAGCGCCCAGGAAGAAGCGACACTCCTAGTGGAGTGGGCTTTCAACCCAGGCGGGCAGGGCACGCCTTGGGCTTCGTAAGCCAAGGCGATGGCATCCACTATCCAGTGGGCCATCCTCTGCTTGGAGACAGCCTTCCCTTTCTGCTGGCCTCCGTAACAGACGAAGAGCTGATCTGAGGTCCTGAGGCTTTGCCTTCTGTCCACGTACAGACGCAGAGCGCGAACGGGACAGAGAAAAGCCAGGGCTGGGTCTGCCTCCTCCGAAGGCAGCGCTTGCAGGTTCACTACCTGGTCCCGGAAGGGAGTGGTAGGAACCTTGGGCACGTATAATTCTAGGCACGATTCGTCGACCGAAAATGCATGCAGGTCCCCTACCCTCTTGATAGAGGCCAATGCAACCAGGAGTACTGTCTTACAGGACAGAATTTTTAACTCAGCTGATTGCAGAGGCTCAAAGGGTGGTCTCTGAAGTGCCGAAAGGACCAGAGACAAGTCCCAAGAGGGTATAGAGAGTGGGCGAGGAGGATTCAGTCTCCTCGCTCCCCTCAGGAACCTGACGATCAGGTCATGCTTTCCCAAAGACTTACCATCAACAGCATCGTGATGTGCGGCAATAGCGGCAACATACACTTTAAGGGTGGAGGGAGACAGCCTTCGCTCCAGCCCTTCTTGCAGGAAGGAAAGCACGGCTCTGATCGAGCAAGATCGGGGGTTCTCCTCATGAGAGGAGCACCAGTCAACGAACAGGTTCCACTTCAATGCATAGAGGCGCCTCGTAGAGGGGGCTCTAGCGGAAGTGATGGTGTCAACTACCGCAGGGGGTAGGTCACTTAGAACCTCCGCGTCCCGTCCAGGGACCAGACATGGAGTTTCCAGAGGTCTGGACGCGGGTGCCATAAGGTGCCCCGTCTCTGAGAGAGCAGGTCCTCTCTCAGAGGGATGGGCCAGGGAGGGGCTGTCGCGAGGAGCACTAGTTCCGGGAACCAGGTCCGGTTGGGCCAATACGGCGCAACTAACAAGACCTGCTCCTCGTCCTCCCTGACTTTGCACAAGGTCTGTGCAAGAAGGCTCACTGGGGGAAACGCATACTTGCGAAGGCCCCGGGGCCAGCTGTGTGCCAGAGCATCCGTGCCGAGGGTCCCCTCGGTCAGAGAATAGAACAACTGGCAATGAGACGTGTCCGGGGCGGCAAACAGATCTACCTGAGCGGTCCCGAAGCGCCTGAAAATCAGCTGGACCACCTGGGGATGGAGTCGCCATTCTCCCGGTAGCACCTGCTGCCGTGAGAGCTCGTCGGCTGCACGGTTGAGCAGGCCCGGAATGTAAACGGCACGAAGCGACCTCAGATGCTTCTGACTCCAGAGGAGGAGATGGCGGGCGAGTTGTGACATGCGGCGGGAGCGTAGACCACCCTGGCGGTTGATGTACGCAACGGTCGCAGTACTGTCCGTACGGACCAGTACGTGCTTGCCTAGTAGCAGCGTTTTGAAACGGCTCAGTGCAAGACGTACTGCTAACAACTCGAGGCAGTTGATGTGCCAATGCAGTTGAGGCCCCGTCCACAGACCTGAAGCTGCATGCCCGTTGTACGTGGCCCCCCAGCCGGTGGTAGAGGCATCCGTGGAGACCACAGAGTGCCTGGACACTTGTTCCAGGGGAACACCTGCCCGCAGGAACGAAGGGTCCGACCACAAGCTGAGAGTTTGGCGACAGTGCGGAGTCACTTGGACCCGGCACGAGCCGCTCTGCCACGCCCATCTCGGGACTCGATCGTGGAGCCAGTGTTGGAGCGGCCTCATATGAAGCAATCCGAGCGGCGTAACCGCGGCTGCAGATGCCATATGCCCCAGGAGCCTCTGAAACAGTTTCAGTGGTGCCGCTGTTCTGCGTCTGAGCGTGCTCACGCAGTTCAACACTGACTGGACACGGGCCTCGGTGAGGCGCGCTGTCATGTTGATCGAGTCCAACTCCATACCAAGAAAAGAGATCCTCTGCCCGGGGGTGAGTTTGCTCTTTTCCCAGTTGACCCGAAGCCCTAGGTGGCTGAGGTGACTGAGCACCATGTCCTTGTGTTCGCACAACTGCTCTCTCGACTGGGCCAGAATCAGCCAGTCGTCGAGGTAGTTGAGGATGCGAACACCACGCTCGCACATGGGAGCAATGGCCGCCTCCGCGACTTTCGTGAAGACGCGGGGCGACAGGGCCAGCCCGAAGGGTAAGACCTTGTACTGATATGCCCGTCCCTCGAACGCAAAGCGGAGAAACGGTCTGTGTCGAGGGAGAATCGAGACATGAAAGTACGCGTCCTTCAGGTCGATCGCTGCAAACCAATCTTGGGGACGGATGCATTTGAAAATGCGTTTCTGCGTAAGCATCTTGAACGGTAGCCTGTGAAGGGACCGGTTCAGGACGCGCAGGTCCAAGATTGGTCGTAACCCACCACCTTTCTTGGGTACAATGAAGTACGGGCTGTAGAAGCCGGTCTTCATATCGGCTGGAGGGACCGGCTCGATCGCGTCCTTCGCCAGTAGGACTGCGATCTCCGCCCTGAGCACGGGGGCATTGTCCGCCAGAACACGGGTGAACAGGATGCCCTTGAAAGCAGGGGGGCGCCGGGTGAACTGAATCGCATAGCCGAGTCTGATGGTACGGATGAGCCAGCGAGACGGGCTGGGAAGCGTTAACCAGGCTCCCAGAGACAGAGCAAGCGGGACTAACGGCACCACAGACGTACCCGGGGTGGGGCAGCGCGGCGGAATGCAGGGACCCGACTCGGACGGCACAGCGGCCCGAAGTGGGGTCTGAGTGTGTGGTGCAGCACATACCTGCTTCCGTCGAAGGGCAGAGTGAGTGTGTGGAGGCGACAGCACGTCCGGAACACAGCCACTGCTGCTCGCTGCTCGCTGGCCATGAAACCCGTGGGTCAGTGGCGGAACAAAAAGAAAAGGAAACAAAAGATTCTCCGCCCGGCCCTCCACCGGGGGAAGGAGTGGCGCCTTCGCCATCTCCTGAAGAGCAACTTGATCCACCTCTGGGCCGCCCGTCTCAGGGTCGTTTGCACCGTCGCTTGCCTCCTGGTTTGGCAGCGGCCTGGACGGGCGGGGTCGGCTTTCTGCGGCTTGCTCCACGCTGAGGCCTGGATGATGGCTGCTGCTGCTGGGGCTTGGCGGGAGCGGAGGACGCCGCAGAAGGCCGACCTCGGCGACGAGTAGACGGAGGGTCTGCGGCCGGCGGACGGGTGGGAGCAGCAGCGGTCCGCCGGGGCAGGATGTGCCGGATGGCCTCCGTCTGCTTCTGTGCGGCCGAGAACTGTTGGACAAAGCTCTCGACCGCGTCGCCGAACAACCCAACCTGGGAAAGAGGGGCATCCAGGAACCGATATTTATCGGTGTCCCTCATATCCGCCAGGTTGAGCCAAAGGTGGCGCTCCTGGACCACCATGGTGGACATCGCCTGACCAACTGAACGTGCGGTTTCTTCTTTCGTCGCCCGGAGGGCGAGGTCGGTTGCCACACGGAGCTCCCGGAGGAGCTCTGGGTCAGAACCACCCTCGTTCATGTCCATGAGCGCCTGGGCCTGGTGGACCTGCAAGAGCGCCATGGCATGGAGGGCGGAAGCAGCCTGTCCACAGGCCTTGTAAGCCCTCGCCGTTAGACCGGACGAAAACTTACAGGCCTTGGACGGGAGGCGTGGATTACCCCGCCAAGAGGAAGCGGACGCCGGACACAGCTGCATCGCGACGGCCCGCTCCACTGGGGGGATATCCACATACCCCTTAGCTGCCCCGCCGTCGAGGGTGGCGAGGGGTGAGGAGCCACTAGAACGGCTTCGGGCACTATACGGTGCCTTCCACGTCCTAGAAAGCTCCTCATGCACTTCCGGAAAGAAAGGTACCGGGGCGGCGCACTGAGAACCAGCACGGCCCGCCCCGAGAAACCAATCGTCCAACCGAGAAGGTTCGGGACGTGGTGGAGGATTCCACGCAAGCCCGACCTTCTCGGCGGCCCGGGAAAGCATAGCAGTCCATTCTGGATCTGGCTCGGACAACGCTACACACCCCGAGGGGGGCAACGCAGCCGAGTCGTCATTTCCAGAGGACAGCTCCCCCTCCGATGCTGCGATCGACATCTGATCGTCAGCTGGAGCCCCAAAGGAAACGGTTGGCCGTTCCGGAGAAGGACCAAGACGTTCACTAAGGAGCCCCAATGGCGACAGCGCTTGTGAGGCGTGAGGGGCCCGCGGAGGATGACTCGACGGGGAAGCCCTCACGGTAATCCTCAGATCACCCTGGTCATGCACCGAAGTAGGTATATTCTGCGGGGCAGAATAGACACTAGATTGGGGCATAGGCGAGGGGACTGCACCTCCCTTGAGGTAAGCGAGTCTCGATCTAAGCGCTGCGATAGTCATATTCCCGCAATGGGAACATGAACTATCCACAAAAGCTGCCTCAGCGTGTTGAATGCCCAAACACGAGAGGCAACTACTGTGGCCATCTGCTGGCGCCAGGGAACGACGGCATCCAGAAACGCACAAGCGGAATGACATCTTGAAAAAGACGCAGGATCACGCTTGTGTTGCTCTTTTAGTGAAAACAAAAAAATAGAAAAATAACTCTCTCAGTGCTGAGGCACCCAGGGGTAGCCGCGGTGTGAATGAACACACGGGGAAACGCCCACCGAACCGACACACACACACACAAACACAGAACAATAGTGCTGTGAAAACAGCAGTTGTGAGCTGCAATGCTCGCGGCCACCGCTGATCGCGCCGTCACACCAACACAAGGAGAGTCCTCTTCTCGTTTTCAAAGGCAGTCTTTTCCTGTAGAGTTCGGAAGTGAAAGCAAAAGCTCGGCTCCGAAGTGAAAGACAATGTGTGCGTGCGCCCGCTTCCTGTTTATACCCGCGCGGCGGGGCGGGGCGCGTGACGCGATTCACGCACGCCAACGTTCATTGGCTCGTTCTGTAGACACTCGAAGTTGATAGGGCTCCCTGAAGTGATCCCGATTACGTCGTCACGTCGACGTTACGTCGAACGTGAGCGACTGAAAGGGAACTATTGTACAACTTGACACTATATGTGCTGTACTTATATGGTGCTTTTAATGGTGTGGGGATTTTTTTTCCAACCTTTTAAACACTTGACAGTTGTAGTCACAATAAACTCAAACAAAATCACTGTTTGAAAAAGGCTATGTAAAGATTTCTTTCCTTTTGTGTTTCTCCAATAGAATACAGCATGCAGGTTCAGAACAACATGAGGGCGAATAAACACAGACATGTGCATACATATGGACCTCAGTGTTTTGTTGTTTTTTAAAAAAAAAGTCGTTTCTGATCAAACATTTGCATATTTATCCTGTAATGAATTCTGTTTATATTTGCCCCGAGGGCACCATCAGGCCTGCTGGATCCTTTTGCAGTGCACCATCATCAGCATTAAAAAAGGACAGAAGACAGTTTTAAACAAAGGAGAGACATTACTGTCACTGTTTATTCATCGCTTAAGCCGGGGCTGATGCGACAGATGTGATGCACAACGCAATTATACGTAATGGAGGACTGAGCACTGGCTCTTGTTGCACAAGGACCTCTTCACAGGCCAATCAATAGCATGGTACGACTCGGCTCGCTGGAAAACATCGTCCTCCTCTGTGTCATCGAGCGCTCCTTGTAGTAATAAGCAGCCGTTGCGAGGCTTTTGATAGCGCTGCATAACCCACTCGGCTAAATTAAACAGATTTTGTTTTCTCAGTGCCTCTCTATGTCGACGTTGAGTGTTGAGGTCGAAGCCGTTTGAAGTACCGTCACGATTTGCGATCGAACTGGTTCGGTTTTTGCCAAGTGCATGGTCGTATGCGTTACAAGCGAGCCTCTCCACTCTTCACCTCTCTAATGCTTTTTGTCCATCCCTCTATCTCTTAGATAAAGCCGAGATAAGCAGTCTCAACAGTAGCACTTTCCATGTGTCACACCACACTAAAAAACTCATTAAACCCAAACAAACATAGAATCCTCAAAGGGATTGTTCTAGGTTTCTCTGCAGAACCGGTTTCTCTTCGCATTACTTCTTTGCTAAGCAGAGTTGTTTATCCCTGACTGTTTATGTTAATAGATCCAAGCCCTTATGTCTTTACTCTGCGTTTCATTTGGCTCCAGAACCACTGTGGCAGAATCACTATGGTAGATTTGGATGACCCTCATTCTGTTTAGCCATTGATTTCCCATAAGGCTACAGTGACACTCCTACAGATCAGAGCTCTGCTAATAAGCAGTGTAAGCAATAGAGGAAGTGCAATGAAGGCAATGATAAAGCCACACAATCTCAGTACTGGACGAGTTAAAGCTGTGGGTAATGTGAGAGTCTTAAAACTAGCTGGGAATTGACCGTTTGAGGATTCAGCATGGGTGCTGAATGTGGCTTTATAATTACAGAGAGACAGATCTCACATCTCAAACCAATATTATCAATTTGATGGATCACAAAATTACGCGGTCAAGTGTAAAGTGGAGAATACACTGGCTAAACCTCTCATAGGCTTGAGCAAAGATTTAATTAAACTGCTAGGCCCTTTAGTATGTGAAAAATTAAAGGGTATACTATTTTTACCACCTTTGATTAACATGACACTTCGCTGAGTAAAGCTTTGCTTTACAAAATGTGGATGAATACTAATGAGGTAGCACAAAGTCATTACTTTGCAACATTCCTGCTGCACTAACAAGTGTGCAAATGTCAGTAATTCACTCAGGAAAACACGCAAGCTCTGTTATGAAACTAATCTGATATTTAGTCTAATGTCAAAACATTACACAAATCAAATTGCTGCTTTTCTCACCACCAGAAGAATCATGCCCATTCAAACGCGCCCACACAGATTTAGGAGCCAAGTGGATTTTGTCTTCCAAAATATAGTTACTAAAACATGTTGTTTTTTTCTCAAATCTTGTGGTGGAAATCACCTTTTCACATGTCTAAATTTGATCAGTCCCTTTCCTCCGAAAATTTGCTTTAAACTGAAAAATCATCATCTGCCCACCCTCATGTTGCTCCAAACTTGTATGTATTTCTATCGTAGAAGATGTCAAACTGTCAAAGTTGCTCTTTTCCGAATGCAGGATGCTCACTGGCTGTCAAATTGAGCCGCAATTTAAAACAGTGATATAGTATATTACAATAAAAAAATAATAATATATAAATATTGTTCACATTATGCTCTTAATTTATTAAAAAAGCTTAATTAGCTTCATTAGTTTAACCCTAAATAGGCAACATATCCCCTGAGACACAAACAGATACTGAAAAATGTCAACATTAAATTAATAAAATTTCAACATAAATGTAATAAGGGGTGGCTCCTTTAAAGGGAAAGTTCACCCAAAAATGAAAATTCTGTCATCATTTACTCACCGTGTGTTAATCCAAATCTGCATGAGTTTCTGTCTTTTGTTGAACACAAAAGAAGATATTCTGAAGAATGCTGGTAATCAAACAGTTGACACTAGCCATTGATTTCCATAGTCAATGGCTACCGTCAACTGTCTGGTTTCAAACATCCTTCAAAATATCTTCTTTTGTGTTCAACAGAAGAAAGAAACTCATGCCGGTTTGGAATTACATTTGGGTGAGTAAATGATGACAGAATTTTCATTTTTGGGTGAACTATGCCTTTAAGGCTTGTCAGTAAAAGGTCATTGTTATGATTGGCTATGCCATTGCATAGAAACCGTATCAACGCCCACTCACTATTGCATGCGAGTAAGTGCTTTGAAAACATTATCCATGTAAAACCCTAATTTACAGACAAAGCATTATGAAATCATTTACTTGTACGATTTGTGATGCAGCTGCTGTCAGATCCAATGTAGTTGGATGCTTCTTCAATTTTCAACAAAAGTTTCTTTGCAAACTTCTTTCCTGTTGTCGACAGACTCAAGTGCGTGGAGCATGTCAGAAACTTAACATGCATCTGTATACTGTATCCAGTGTAGACATGTCAAAAGATCAAGGCAAATTTGAGTTCTCGCAAGAGTGCAGTTATGTTTTGCAAAGTTGGTTGATAACATAACTGCAAAAAATAGCAAAAAATGAATAGTTAAAAATTACTTACATATGATATGATGTGATATGATGACCTTATCAGTTTGACAGAATTTTTTACTTCAACCTATCTTTACTTAACATTTTCTTATATTTAAATTGTTTATTTTTTCATTAATGCAATCTATAGCATTTGTTATGAAAAATAGCAACCTACACATTTAAAAACTGCAACATGCCATTTTTCCACCACAAACAATATATATATATGCAGTCCTGCCTTGGCCAAAATGAGGTCTCTCAAAAGCATGCTTAATGCTCTAAAATTGTGTTTAGGTAAGCAGTACACACTAGGTTTTGCAACCCAGCCTGAAACCACAATCCTATTCTTAAATTTAAACAAAACTCCCTTGAGAGGCACGGCTCATAATCTGGACAATCTCAACAGGTGGACTGCAGACCAACTTTTCTGATGCAATAGCGGAGCAGTTTTAAGAATGAAGCTATGGGATAATACACCATAAAATCTATGCTGTTCCACGGTGGCAGAATTGGATCAGCCACACAGCCTGAAGCTTATGTTTGTTTTTGCACTGGAATCGGGTTAAAAAATGTGACTTTGGCTTATGCTTAGCATCTCACTTCCCTGACATGCTTCCTTAGGCCTGGACCGATGATAGCTCCTGCTGCTTTCTCAAACACAGCTGTCTACCAGGCTGAAAAAAACAGATATAAATGGAGGTGGACATCATGGCTCTGCTCCAAAACCTAGTGAGCTGCCTATATCGTTTTTAAGAGAATTGCATTCTTGGTCAAATTCTAAGGCTTCACATGCACACAGTATCCTCCATGGAAAAAACTAAAGAAATCCATTCAAGATGATGGTTGATTATGAATATAATTCAATTACCAAAACATTATAATAGAACAATAGTTTAATCTATTACAAATTGACTATTTTACCCAATATTTGTGTGCTGTGTGCTTACTTGAACTTTACTGAAATCCAAACCAAGACTCACAAAAACAGAATCACAAACCTACAGTATATGTAAGTAATAGTGATTATATAAGGTTTTATGATGATAAGAGCTTAACTTCTTTCAGACTTTTAACTAGCCACACACACAACTGACCCAGCTAGACCTCATGCAGACTTTCAGGCAATTATTCAGACAGCTAATTAGGTCATTCTCCTCCTTTAGGCCCCGACAGTGCAGAGGTATGAGACGCAACAGACTGACCCACTGACCCTCCTGCCCCAAAGCTCAACAACAGAATCCATGATTGGTCCACTACTTACCTCACCGGTGGATGTGCCAGCCACAGAAAACTCCTGAGGTGGTCGCCAGTCTCTAGAGTTTGCTAAAAATACCAGGAAGCTTAAGGAACCTTCTGGAACGGAGTGAGATCCAATTCTCATAAAGTGCAGTTAAACATTTATGTGCTAGATAAATCAAATAATAATTCTGCTTGGGGAGCTTCTTAAAGTCAACATAACAATCAAAACTGACCTTAATTTCTGGTCATGGTCTTCCTGAACAAAAATGTATAAGATACTTTAAAATGTCCTTTTGCTATTTTTTTGGGGTATAGAATTTAGTAAAATATACTTAAATTTGCCACATAATATTTCAACAAAGTTGGTGATTAAATGTAACTGGCATTTAAAATAACCTTGAAACATTAATATACACAGATGCTGAAATTTGGTAAGAGAGAGAGAGAGAAAAAAAACCTTGATAATCCCTTCTAATGCAGAAAATTACCATTACCGTTTACATTTATGGAAATTACCTTCAACCCTAAAACACAATGCACATCCCCATAAAACACCTGTGAAAAACCAATACAGAAAATTCTTTCATATTAACATACCAGGGCTGTATTTTCATAGAGACACATTTTATACACCCCAATTATGTGGCGAGTTGAATGCATGATGAAACAACATGACCTTGTAATATAGGCTAAGTTCGGGAAACCTATACTTTGGGCACAAAACAAAATAACAGTAACAGTCACTGTATAATTTCAGTTAAAAAATCAATTCATGCATCACAAAACAAGTTACCAAACTTGACAGCAACATTAACAATAGCAACAGTGCAAATAAAACCGGCAAACAGTGAAAATGCGCAACCTTATTAATTATTCATGTCCAGGTACAGGCTGGGAGCAACTGCATTAAGTAGAAAGTTAAGTAGATTTTACTTCATTTATACATTTGACATGTACTCAAATCTGTGCATCTTGTTATTAATATTTGAGAACCCACTTTAAATATAAAGTAATACTTATTTGCAGACTGACAGAAGCCAAACAGGTTGTGAATGCCATATCATATTGGCTTCAAACCACAATAGGCCCAAAAAGCTGTCGTAGCTTGTCGATAATGAGGTGTTACACAAATATACAGGCTGGTGACCCTGCAGTATGCAGCACAAGCACACGCACATACACCCACACTGATTGAGTCAGTAGGGGGCAACCTGCTATGCCCACCTCAATCAGCACCTATTGAATTCTCCTTCTCCTTTCAGTAAGGGCGGACGAGTTGCCCTCCACACAATGTGTTGGTGTAACAATGTAATTCTTGAAAACACACCCAGATGACCACACGCACCAACCGAATAAATGAGGTTTCTAGTTCACCCAAACACAAACATTAATATCATCGCCCAGACTTATGAAAAGAAAGAAAAAAAGTATTGTGTCTAAGGGAACACATCTTCCACATAAAGTGGGCCCTCTCTCTGATAGCCCATGTGACATTTCATCTATATTCTCCCTCAGGGTTCTGTTGATCCGTTGTGTTACCTCTGCCTCTTACGCAGGAGTCTTTAACTCCCTACCTTCTCCCTCCATCCATCCAAACCAGGGAAAAAAGGTCAACCGCACCATTATTTTATCCTGAACCTTTGGCATAACATTTCTGAAGGCAAAAAATATCCACCAAAGTGAAATATGAAGGAGGGGCAAACAATAGGAGAGCACTATTGGTTAAGGTCAACTGAAGCTTTGAAGCTGAAGCTAAAGAGTTCAAAAGCCCACTGTGCTGTCAGGCAATTTCTTATAACGCTGAATATGAAAACAAGGTTTAAAAGTTTTTAAAGACTTTATTCCATTTCATTGAAAATGAAATACAAAAATAAGTTTATAAGGTTAGATGTTGTCAGTATAACATATATTCAGAACTCATTAAGGATGGTCCGCTGGCCTGGGTCCAGTGTGAGAGATTTGTCACAGAAAATTCTACATTCTACATTGTTGTTGGAAATTCTGCTGATTTGTCACCAAGATAATGGTTTTTTGCTGACTAACATATAGATGATGTTGTCAGATTTGTACAAATGATTTGTAGTCCTGAAAGGATCAGTAAGAATGTGTTGAAAACTTCAAAATGCAGCAATGCTTATGAGTAAGGACGTTTAGGAATTTATGGAGTGACATAATAGCTATATATTTTGTTCTAAATTTTATTTTTGTAAAGAAAACACGATAAACATAAAAGAAAACTTAAAATCTTATGAAAAAAAATATAAATACATCTAGCAAACAATAAATAATAATACATTAATTCATAATACAAAAAAAAAAATCATCACTAAAAATCAATAAAAATAAAATAAAATAAAAATCATGATGTGGCCAGTAAAATTGGAAGGGCAAATAAAAAAAATAAAAAAAACTTGCCCTGCCATACTAGCGTTTTATTCCCATTATATATCACATTGAACCTCATTGAATTTATATTGTACAATATATATATTTTATTATTATTTGATTAATCATTATTTTTCCATTAAATATTATTAATAATAATTGTATTATGAAAGATATATAATTTGTTCAAAGATTGGTTCAGATTTTAGAGGTTCATTAAAAATGGTTCACCCAAATAAAATCACATATGTACTAAAAGTATTTTTAAAAGAGTAGAGAAATAAATTACAGTCAACTACAGCAATAATTTTGAGGGCCCAAGGACATATACAGAAGACATAGAGAGAGCAGTTTAGTTGCAACTTCAGTTATTGTGCTGCTAAATAAATTTTTAAACTACACATTTCCATTTAAAAATCAGAGAAGATCACTTGAAATTAAGAGGGCGTTTACACCGTTTTCAACTTTTTGGGCGTTCATTTACATGACGATGGCATTTTGGGGGCTTGAAAACACAAACATTTAAAAACAGGTGTGTAAACCACAAAAACACGAATTTGTGAAAATGGAGACGTCATGCACATGTGTATCACGTGTTCAGTCTATAGACACGTAGTGTTTCTTTACAAAGTGACATTGTCAACTGGCATGGCATAATACAGCATTTTTAGTTGGATTTTTTGTGGATCCTTGTGAACGGGGATCGTTCACCTGTATGTGAAAAACGTAAAAGAAAAGCTTTTTCCGTGTTTAGTACATCATTGTCGTGAAAATGTACCCTAAGAGATTTTGTCAAGTTGGCAGAACAATTTGTGGTTCAACATCAGCTGAGGACATTTTCCTTCGAGTGTGCACTTCTTCCTGAGCAGAAAATCAACGTTAGTGCATTGTAGTACATTAGCACGACCTTATCAATCAGAGCAAGTCATCAGTCAAACTCATCTCAGACTAAACGCTGAACCAAGCTCAGCAAAGTCATGCCAGACTAGTGTCTGAGACGAGGCCAGAATCAAACGTCTAAATCCTTTAGGACTACTCTGCTTATCTTATCAGATCAGGCAAAAGGAGCAAACTCAGTGTAAGTGATAATGAAAGAAGTAAGGAGAAAGACAAAGACATTCCAGGAACAACAAAACAAGGGATGACCACCCATGGATTCATTGGGAGTCTTACTTAATTACTTCCATAATCGATCGGGCCCGTTGCTGCTTGGTCAGACGGCTGGTACGAGGCCATTTATTGACCCGTATGTTGATTGTGCATTTGCTTTGCTGTACACAACAAAACCTTCTGGCTTAAGAGAGAAGCTGGGGAGAAGATTCGGCCCCATGTGAACTACTTAAAAAAACAGATTTGAAGTGTTTCTTACTTGGGGCCTGTAACAATAGTCTTAGAAATGTAATGAAATACAGCAAAAGTGTTACAAAATAATTATAGTTAATATAATATAGTTAATACCTGCCAAGTGTTACCCAGTGTCTGACACCTGACTCTATAGGTGACACTTTCAAGACCTGTCAAAATACTAGGGCAAACACTAGTAATATATGCACTAATTGGCTAAATAAGCAAAATGTGGCAACTATCAGTGCAGAGAAGGAAAAAGGAACAATAAGACACCAATAAACAATAAACTATTTCAAAGTAATATGAAACAGATGAGATGGGGCAGTCATGAAATTGTTGAAAGTCAAATTATGTTGTGACAAATTCAGTCAATTAAGACTGATATACTATAAGCTAAATGTGTATAAGCATTATAAACAAACAAAAAAAAACTTGAATTTGCTAAAATATTCGTACAATATTACTGATGCTTTCATGGCCAATAGTCATTTTTGCGAATTGTACAAAAATAAATTACCAGACTTTACAACAACAATATAAAATGCATCACAGAAAACCAAACATTTTGTTTGCAAAGCATAAAAATGGAAGCACATTTTTTAAATGAAAGTCTCATGAAATGGAAGTTGCGATCGTCTTTTCTTCCCTTTTGTGATGTATCCGGCCACTTGATCGTGTACACCTTGCGAGTACCAGGTTGGACCCCCTTTTGCCTTCAGAACAGACTTAGTTCTTCATGGCATAAATTCAACAAGGTGCTGGATACATTCCTCAGAGATTTTGGCCCATATTGACATGATTCGTTGTCTTCGATGGATGTGCCACGATGTGAACTGGATTGAGATCTGTAGGCTGTCATTTGAGTTTAGTGAACTTATTGTCATGTTCAAGAAACCAGTTTGAGATGATTTGAGCTTTGTGATATCATGCGTTATCCTGCTGGATGTAGCCATCAGAAGATGGGTACACTGTGATCATAACGGGATGGACATGGTCAGCAACAATACTCAACAATATTTAAACAATACTTAAATGATTCTCAATTGGTACTAAGGGGCCCAAAGTGTGCCAAGAAAATATCCCCCATGTTATTACACCACCAGCAGCCTGAAATATTGATACAAGGCAGGGTAAATCCATACTTTCATGTTGTTTACGTCAAATTCTGACCCTACTGAATGGTGCAGCAGAAATCAATACTCATCAGACCAGGCAACGTTTTTCCAGTCTTCTATTGTCCAATTTTGTTGTTTCAGTTTCTTGTTTTTAGCTGACAGGAGTGGCACCTGGTGTCTCTTCTGCTGCTGTAGCCCGTCTGATTCAAGGTCTGATGTGCTGTGCTTTCAGAAATGCTCTTCTACAAACCTCAGTTGTAACGACGGTTATTGAGTTACTGTTGCCTTTCTATCAGCTCGAACCAGTCTGGCCATTCTCCTCTGACCTCTGGCACCAACAAGGCATTTTCGCCCAGAGAACTGCCACTCACTGGATATTTTATCTTTTTTCCGACCATTCTCCGTTAACCCTAGAGATGGTTGTGTGAGAAAATCGCAGTAGATCAGCAGTTTCTGAAATACTAAGACCAGTCACGTCTGGCACCAGCAACCATGCCACGTCCAAAGACATTTAAATAACCTTTCTTTCTCATTCTGATGCTCAGTTAAACTTCAGCAGATCGTCTTGACCATCTCTACATGCCTCTAATGCAATGAGTTCCAGCCATGTGATTGGCTGATTAGATATTTGCATTAACATGCAGTTGAACAGACGTACTGAATAAAGTGGCAGATGAGTGTATATCAGAGTAAAACAGCTTCTCAAATGGAAAAATATGTAGGGTTGGACTTGATTTTATCCATCAGGAATTTACTAGATCGTTGTCATTTGATCATTGCTGTGATTTCATGTGAGTGACAGGTTGCGGGGAGGGGAGGGATTATTGTGGGGAGGAAATCAATGTTTTTGAGTAAAGATTATGAGGACACATAAAAAAAGAATGACATTTATAATAAACACTGTAATATTAAAAAAAAGATTACTTTAATGTTGACCGATTCCAAAACGCACAAACAAATTTCTAACATTGCTTTCTAGACAGTTTTGATATCATAGCCTACTCATGAGCATACTCAACTGAATTACAGTCAATAAAAATTTGATAGAGTTACAAAACTATTTCAACAGGTGGAACTTTTTTTCTGGAAAATATGGCATGCAAATTTGACTGTGGTAGAGGAAGCAATATTATACAGCCTCCATACATGCTCTTTAAAAGTATTTAAAAACCCTTCAATTAATGAGGCTGTATTCATGTGTCCTTCAGTCTCTCTGGAAAGCTATAAAAACACTCCACACCTCTTCACAGCTACTGTACACTGGCCATGCCTTTATGTCTCTTTGCTCTCACCACAATCTTCAATATCAAGTCTTTGAAAGTGCATTTATTCTTGGCCTTGTCATCTTATGCACTGGAACCTTCTGACCGTTGAAAATTTATATCCCATTGCACTGCATCATCATCCACTTTGAGTGAGCTTTTTGCAAACCTGCCTCAGTCATCTCATACTGAATAATCTTAGCAGCCTGCCAAAGACTGACTTTCATTTTGGTTGCTTTTCTTATTCTTCTTTATCTTATTTGCTTTTACAGATGTCTATTCCTTCACCTCTCCTTTCACTCTCCTTTGTCATCCATCTTTGCAATTCAATTTTTAATGTCTCCCTACATCTTTCTTTTTCTCTGTCTCCTTTCTTCATCCTTCATTCTACGCTCTAAATCAGCCTTTAAGTCATGATACTGCACAATATTGCCAGCGATTTGCCTGGCAGATGCCTTTATCCAATGCCTCTGTTTCTACAATCACATTAGCCATTAGTACAGCTGGGAAGGCACTGGAGCGAATCAGGTTAAGTAGCTGCTCAAGGGTACAAACAGTAGAGGCCCACCTGGAGTTCAGGCCTGCCTTACTTACTCAAAAGTACACATACTCACACACTTGTACTTAATGTGTGAATTTACACGCTTAGATATGCACAGTCATTAGCAGACATTTTCTAATTCATATCAGACCGGGTTGGGTGAGAAAGTGGTTAAAAAATGGCCACAGTAGAAAGAGAAAGAAAGTGAAGTACTGTAGCATTGTCAGTTCAGTTTAATTTACTTATGTAACCCTGAACATGAACGAGAGAAGGCGAGCAAACAGCCTTTTCTCTATAGCATGTTAGCTGAATAGCTATCTTACTCTTTCTGCAAACTAAAAAGCATCTTTCAAAAGCCAACGCAAAGTTTAGCACCATGGGAAAAATAAAGGAAGCTTCAGGACCATGGACAGCTCTCTAAACCAGCTCAGAGAAGACTAACAGAATGAATCCTGTAATTATGGCATACTTTTGCATTGAAGTAACTAATATTGAAGTGCTGTACAAAAAAAAAATTCAATTAAAAAAAGCATCATTTTTTTTGGGCTCAGATACAGCCCAAAACCCAAATTTGCCTAGTGTTTCCAAACTTTCGAATCCAAACTTTTCTGCCACAACGAGAAATTAATATTCCACACTTTGGAATTTTCTTTTTTAAAATGTGTTAAAAAAAAACATCTGTGAGCATCATTATCATCTAATGAAACATCAACACACAACAAGTTCAAAGTTATTTTCATATTTAATCTACTGTCAAAGTTTTACAAGAAAATAAGCTCTTAGTAGTAAACACAGAATAATAAAGTGCTATTTTAGGCAATATCTCTTGCACTGACTGAAAGTAATATTGCTTTTTTTGTCATTTGAGTCTGTTGCATATACAAACTTGAGATTGTAACGATTAATAAATCACTGCAATAATAAGAAGACGCAAATAAAATATGTGACTGAGATTGAAACATTCAGATAAATGGTGTGACAGCAGATGGAGAGAATACGAAAGGATGAATGAATTAGTTGACTTGGAAAACGAGATGGATGAGGGACGGGTAACGGAGGGGGAGGAGAACAGAGAACAGAACGCACCCATCTCCGTGTGATCTCGCATGCCCCGTGAATAAAAACCTTGGGAAAAGCAATTAAACACTAAACAAGGATACATGACTGCAGCAAGTCACATTGATGATAATGGATTATCTGGATAATCAATGTGCCCATAGCAGGGCTACTCATGAATTAATCACAACCAACACGCGAAAGCAAACAGAAACAGCCTAGTTTTACTAATGTCTCCCGCTGCCTAGCAACGCCTGAGCCACAATCTGCACATCGCCATCCCTCAAAACCAGAGCCAAACGTATCTGAATATAGAAGATGCATAAAAGACATGTGAACATGAACAATGCAAACATAATGCTATATAAATAAAGGACAGCTTACTTATTATCAACAGATGCAAAACCGTTTGAAGGGTCAGAGCAGATGTTCCCCAAACACACGTGTCTTTGACGGAGTTTCATAGAAACTTTGATTTTGGTACAAGAAGATAATGTGAGCGTCTTGAGATACAAATAGATGGGCTACGGCAAGTGAAACAGTTTAATACTGGATGAGAAATGGACTCTGGAGGGAGAAAAAAACGAATGTGATTGACAATAGAAGCAATTGACATGGCATACTATGCACAGACAAGTGCAAGGACGGTAGATGCAGCGAGAAGTGATAGTTCTCCGTCTCTCTCATCCCCTTTACTGCCGTCACCACAGCAACATGCCTGGAGGGGACACAAGAGAGGCAACATCCCTGACAAAAACAACAGAGAAGGGGAGCAGGGATTGAAAGAGGGAGAACACAGCAAAGAAAGAAAGGCAGAGAGGGAAAGAGTGATGCAGGGAATTATAATAGGCCATCATACAAGATATGGGAAAGAGTAGAGACCAATTAGTCACACCTCATTGGTCCATTTTCAAATGTATTAACCTAGAGGTGTAGAGACACCACGTGAAGTTTTTTTACATTTAATTAATTAATTAATTAAAAATTTTTAAATTAAAGGCCGATGCTTCCAAGTCAGTCAAATGGTGCGTCCGAAATCGCGTACTGTCTGAGTAGGTACTACATTTGCATTTGAACTTCATGACCGTTTAGTATGTAGTATAGTATGAATGTGTGTAGTATGAATGTAATCCGAATGTATACATCTGCCATGTTGTCATTATCATGTGACCTACCAGCGTCAGTTGCGTTGCTTTAACTCCATTCATAAATCCTCTCCCGTGGCCTCATGGGATAGTAAAGTGTCCATTGTATGCACACTACAGAATCTCGAATACTATATATTCGGTCATACTACTCTGTTGGCGTATTGTTTCTTCGCATGCTATGTAGTTGGGAAGTATTCGATGAAGCAGCGAAAGTCTTAGGCAGTAGGTGCGTCCCAATTGGCAACCCAGCGCTGGGTAAATATTGGACAGAACACATGCTGGGTTAAATTAACAGTGACATTTTATCCCAGCAGGCTGGGTTGTTGAGGAAACCCAAGATGTAGTTAATTTTTATTTTTTTTTACCATTAAAGGTGCTCTAAGCGATGTTGGGTGACGTCACTTCTTGTTGACGTTTGAAGTATTGTCAAACAAAATGGAGGCTAGCTGGACCCTCCCTGATGATCTACTACTTCCGCCGAGATTCTGTAGCGTGCATACGATGGACACTTTACTATCCCATGAGGCCATGGGAGGGGATTTATGAATGGAGGTAAAGTGACACAGCTGACGCTGGTAGGTCACGTGATAATGACAACATGGCGGATGTAGTACATCCGGATTACATTCATACTACACACATTCATACTATAGAACTTTTTTTTTTTAACAGTCACGAAGTAAGTTCAAATTCAAGTGTAGTACCTATTCAGACTGCACGCGATATCGGATGCACCGTAAGTGTGGAATGTTGGACCTTTTATGCACTTAACAGTTGCAACTTTAATTACGTGGCGGAGGTGGAGGGGCTGTATGTACAAAGTACAAAGCATGTGAAATGAGGCATAAGCAGTTTAAATTGTGGGTGCCATACTGTACATAGCTTGCAGTCATTTGTAAGAAAGGGTGGAGTTTATGCAGATGAAATGCAAGTGTCACCAGAGAGCAGAAATTCAAAAAACAAAAAAAGGGAACACATAACTGGATGAATCATTCCCAAGGACTATAATAAAATACGTTTAAAAAATAGATCCATTTCATGGCAACAGAACAGCGTTTATGATAATAACCCATACAGCGTGAACAGCTCTAGACAGACTTCCAAGGCATTACACCGTAACATCATGTCTAATGATCCAACAGCAAATTCAAATGAGATTTAATAAGAACTAAGCAAATATTGAATGAGTACAATACTATTTCTTAGTAGAAACTGAATTATTAGTTAAAAAATGAAATGTATGACAATTTTCTTCTTGTATCTTCCTAACAGAACAGTTTTATTCTTCTAACCAACAACTGGATATCAATTTATAATAATCCTTTAGAAGTTTTGCTTGTCAGACTGTACGAACATGATCCCCGCTGTTAGCCATGTCACACTGTGGAATCTCAGTTCCCTTTAATGTCAGAGTCTGTACGTCAGTCAAGATTCGTCAAAAATGGACACACACAAGAAGAGTTATCCAGAGTTTTACATCATCAATCCGTGACTTGTTCGTTGACGGTGAGCTGCATTTACATGCGAGATATAAAATGGTGGCTAGCAAACAAAAACAATCTCTAGAGTTAAATTTCAAAAAAGTGGTGTTTTTTTAATTTGGCGGTTGCCATAGGAGAGTCCACACTGCAAGACTGTGCCTCAAAACTTCTGACACTGGCAGAATTTCATCGGAAGTGAAACATGACCGCAATATTCATTCATCAGCTGTCTGCGAACATGTCAAACTAGTGATGGATTACTACAGATTTTGGTCAAGGATCAGATGAATCCTTTAGGATTCGCAATATTCATACAAAATCCCTACATTATGCACCCGGCTTTAGTAGAAATTTAAGCAAACAATGGATCTGAACGCACCTTCACTTTCCTACCTTTGTAAAAACTATTCATACAAATAATGACTTGATTACATGTCATCTACAATGAACATGTTCTCAATGAAATGTCATTTTGATATTTTTGTGGGATTTAAAATAATAATGAAAACAAAATTTAGGTGGTGTAACTGTCCAGAAATGATCAAATAAAAATAAAAAAAGCTTGATTAAAAGCTGATATTATTGAAATTAGTAATGCCAGCAATTGGCAATAGTGCTTTGGCAATAGTAGTTTGGCAATAGCGATTCTTTAACAAGATAAGCAGTGAACCAATGTTGTTTTGAAATATTGGTAATATTTAAAAAATAATGTTGTTTTTTCCTGCATTTTTAAGAAACCAAGACACTTTACACAAGAATTATCAAAGATTTACTCTTTTATCATCTCAGATATCATTATTTAATATTGACCCACATATCAAATCCAAACTCTGACTAAGAAAAAATGACAACAAATGACCAAATCAGTAAAAAAAACATCTCTACAAACCAAGCCAAATCATAATTATTTAACTTTTGCAAATTATTAAAAATATACAGTTCTTATTAGATGAGTGGGCGGCAGGGGCGTGGCCACTCGGGCAACCGCAACCTGTCAATCATATAATGTGGCGGGAGTAAAAACCTAGTGTCAGTGAGGACGCCTAGGCTTATGATTGCCTTACTTTTCCTATTACTGTTACTGGCATCATGTGAGTGTTTGGACAAAACCCACAGTGAACGCATAGAGGGAAGCTCACCGAAGTCCAGTGACCGTAAAATATGACTTTGCCAGTTGACAAAATCGTTTTTTACACTTATTGAGTGAGTTATTATTTATTTTCTTCATTCGACGCCAGTCAGTCACCTAACCAAAGAGACACCTGCCGCTGAAGACGTGTAGGCTAAGTTACTCTCCTTTTTGTCTCAACCGTCCATCGACAGTTTATCGTACCATTGTCTCTTGTGGAGGATTTTGTTTCAAAAAGGAATTATTCAGTAACTTGTTTCAGTAAATTCCAACAGACCTGCTCAGGATTCCTTGGATGAGTGTCTCTCTGCCATGGAGTTGCATTCGGGAAAGCGCGAAGCTCTGTGACTGAACAAACTAGCCGTACTGCGGCACTATCGCCAAATAAACGCTCTGTGACTGTCTGTCCACTTGCTGAGTCGCAGAAATGTTGTAAAAAGCGGTAGTTTTGCGTGGGACTGGGGGACTGAGAGTCGAAGAAGGCGAAGAGACCACAGCAGGTGCACGTGAACGCAGGAATATTATAATGGCTCTCGCGGCGGTTTCTCTCTACCTCCTCGCGCTTGCCTGGGCGAACTTGCGCCCGGTCCACGGGAACAACCGTCACGCCGTGTACTGGAACAGCTCAAACCTCCAGTAAGTGGGTTCATAAGTTTTTTACGTCGGATGTGGGGAGATTTTAGGTCCCGTAAGACAGTTGACACGTAGAGATCGAGGGAGAAAAGATAGGCGAATCTCACGAATACATGTCCGGGACATTTACACCAGACAATCACAACTAGATTTCCCCCCTCCTCAAAGCTTAGGTGTTTATGTTAAGCACAATTGAGATTTTGTGTGATTTATTTATGGCAATTAACCACATTTTCATCCCAGATTTTAATTAGCGTAATTTGACCGGATTTATAGGATAACACCAGTCTTGTAATAGTATTTTTCTAAAAAAAAAAAAAAAAATTGATTTATAATAATTTTAGGGTGATGCATAACCCGAACATGTTCTTGACAGGTTTCGTGAGGTTTATCTGAGAGTTTTGATTTAGTGGTCACTCGGTCACGTGCTGTACATTTCGATTCGTGCGCTCAGGAAGTTGATGAAGTGTCTCCTGATTGAGACATGCTTGCTTCAGCCTCCAGACTGATTTATTTCTTTTAGTATCACAGGACTTGATTGTGTGCTGATAGGTGGTAATTCATATTACCTGACAGCCTAGACTGGATAGCTGAATAATCTGAGAGGAAAATCATTATGGTGCGTTTCTTCACTTTTTTTTTTTTTTTTTTAAAATCTGGCCACAGATATTTTTCTTCTCCCTTGCTGCCCTGTTCCCTTGTCAAGGAGAGCTTCTATACCGTATCCTTTCTTCAGTTTAATTTCTTTTGCCTGTAATTACAAGAACTGTAGTGGTGATGAATGAGAAGTCTTGTGCCTTTAGTGTTATTATCTTAAGATTGATCACATTTATCTCTCCTCTGATAAAAGGGAGGGCGAGCAGCTCCTCCCTCCCCCCACCTCTTGTCTATTTGTATTCATCTCATCCACTTATCTCCTGGCTTTATTCTGCTTACCCGCCTTCTCGTCTACTGTATCACTTTCAGTGGTTTCTTTCTTGCTGTATTCCAATCTTTCATCTTACTATTGATATGCATCACTATATGTGATGGAAATAGCATGTAAATATTTCTCATATTCAAACTGAGGGTCAGAATATGTGGCATGAATGTCAGCAAGCATTGCACTCCAAACATGGTTTTAGCATTACTCAAAAACCTCTAGAGCAAAATATGGGCCCAACAAGCACCAGCTGCAGCAGCAATTAAGTGTGTAAGAGAGTTTGTGTGTGTGTGTGTGTGTGTGTGTGTGTGTATTTGTGTGTAGAAAAAGATGAGAAGAGCCTCATTAATACCCAGGTCCTCATTATCAGCATCTTCAAAGTGCACAGCAGTCACACGTTTCCCTGTGTGTCACATTCTGTTGATACTGTTATCTATTACCTTTAATTATCCTTTGTGTTTGAACGCAAGTTTTGGTTAGATGTCTACAGATGTCTGTTTATCTTTATTTATACAGCTAGATAAAAGTTGGCTGTATAGAATAATTTCATTCATTTTGTTGCATCAGTAGTATTAATTGTTTCAATTATGATATATGTTGCTGAGAATAGTGAAAGGTTTGTGTATGTTTGTCAGTTCTGAAAAAAAAAATAGCTAAATATACTTTGAGATGTTTGTTTCTTTGAGTCTAGGCAGGTGCAAATATTTCTGAAAAATAGCCTAGCTATTATTGAGAACTTGTAGGCTAATATTTCAGCGGTTATTGTTGTGTATTAATGTTTCTAAGGCCATGTCCACACTAATACGTTTTCGTTTGAAAACGCATCTTTTTCTCTCCGTTTTGGCCTTCCGTCCACACTGAGCTGGTGTTTTTATTAATGAAAACAAACTTTTTTGAACTTTTTTCCAAAGTGGATAAATTTGAAAACGGCATTGTAGTGTGGACTGTCAAAACAGAGGTACAGTATTTAAAAACGATGACGTACACTGTAAAAAGTGAATAGCTGGATCAACTTAAATAAAATGACTTCAATTGGTAACACCTAAAGAAATTAAGTTTTCTCAACTTAAATTATCATGTTTTATCATGAAAAACGTGATAATTTAAGTTGAGAAAACTTAATTTCTTTAGGTGTTACCAATTGAAGTAATTTTTTTAAGTTGATCCAACTGTTCACTTTTTACAGTGTAAGTTTAGTCATGTGACGCATATAGATATTCATGTTTATACCGGTATTGTGCCTTTTATGTGCTATTCACTTTCACACCGTTGCTAAAATGTTACTTTGCACACTCTTCTTATCACAGTCCTGCAAAGATGACAGAAAATGTACTCACATTTGCTGTCCTGCAGCAAAACATGAGAGCGGTTGCGTTTTAGACCAAACATATGGTGACCAAACAATGGTGAGATGTTTTGCTAAACAAAATTATCCCGTCAGAAGAATTGTGCGATAACTATATGTGAGGTTTTACGCATGCGCAGTAACCAACGTTTCAGTGTGGATGAGAAACTTTTGGAAAACGCCTGACAACGCTAGTGTGGACGGAGAGCGTTTTTAAACGAAATCGCTGTTTTCAAATGTATCCGGAATAATGTAGACGTAGCCTAAGAGTTGTGCATGTGTCAGGGAGTTTGTACCTACATGTCTCTGTTAGTACAGAGTCTATTTCTACTCCCACACTGGGAGAAGATCTGTAAAATAATGCGTAAACTGACCCAGATTGCAGGTAGCCGAGGAACTCTCTGAGGCCTTACGGCATGAATACTGATCCCAGATCAGTCCTGAGAGGCTTAAAGCTTCGGGCCACACACTACTCAGGAGCGCATGCAGGCATGGTACAAACTGGAGCAACAATCTCCCAACCAACCGGCTCCCATGAGCCCCTCAAGGGCATGAGAGAGTGTTTATGGCCCAGTGGGTTGTCACAGTTCTAGGTGAGAACCTCCTTTTGCGCCTAACGCTCGGTCCAGCTGAGGTAGACAAGTTAGCGGTGGAGTCGGTAGAGCACTTTATGTGGGCTTTAGTATCCGGGATCACTCTCACTCCGCATCCTGGCACTCACATCGCCGAGACAGATAAAAGAGCTGACTGATAAAAGCGCTTTCATAGATGCGGCGAGAAAACCTTGCTCACGGAGTCTGTTTGAAATTTCACTGTAAAGTCAAGTGAATAGAGGTTCATCAATCATGTGAGATGATGTGTCTGGGGAAAATGCCAAATCTGGAAGAAGTCAGAAAGAACGTGACTGCCTGGTGTAATATGAAAGAAATTTGCACGGAGGGCTTCAGATATGTGTAAACAACTGAAAGGAACATGGATAGGGTGTTGATTCGGATGGTGAGGATGAGTCAGTAGCACACGGCTGGGCTTTTGATTGCATCTGCACGGCCCCATTAGGAGGCAACGCTCTCAGCTTCTGCTGGCACTGGCACTGCAACCCAAGCTCATTACAGCTGTCCCAGCTAATGGAACACACACTCACACACAAAGTCATTTAGTTGCATTCTGTCCAACACACACGCAAAGTCCCTTGCAAACCAGTACGCATACTAATGTACTTTATGCGGATCAAACTGACTTGTAAGCCGAACGAGAAGAACGTTCATGCACACGAGTGACAGGAAAAATACAACCTAATACACACACACACACTCATTGAAGGGATAGTTCACCCAAAAATGAAAATTAGCCCATGATTTACTCACCCTCAAGTCATCCTAGGTGTATATGACATTGTTCTTTCAGACGAATACAATTGTAGTTATTTTAGGCCTATATCGGCTTTATTATTGCTGTGAATGGTTGTTTCTGTTTTGAAGTCCATAAAAGTTCATCTATCCATGATAAAAGTGCTCCACACGGCTCCGGGGGGTTAATAAAGGCCTTCTGAAGCGAAGCGATGTGTTTGTGTAAGAAAAATATCCATATTTAAAGCTTTATAAAGTAAAATGACTAGTTTCCGGCCAAATGAACATATGGATTCGACTTAAGCCTAAAGCGCAACTTATGTGAGTAATGCGATGTACTGCTGATATTTACTGTACGCTAAGTTGCGCTTCAGGCGCAAGTAGACTACATATGGCCGTTTGGCCGGAAGCTAGAGTTTTACTTTGTAACATGTTAAATATGAGTATTTTTCTTACACAAACGCATTGCTTCGCTTCAGAAGGCCTTTATTTACCCCCCGGCGCTGTGTGGAGCACTTTTATGATGGATAGTTGCACTTTTATGGACTTAAAACAAAAAAACATTCACTGCCATTATAAAGCTTAGAAGAGCCAGGACATGTTTTAATATAACTCTGATTGTATTCGTCTGAAAGAAGACTGTCATATACACCCAGGATGACTTGAGGGTGAGTAAATCATGGGCTAATTTTCATTTTTGGCTTAACTATCCCTTTAAATCATTGCTGCTCCCAGGTTCTCTGCTAATTAGCAACGTTTGATGTGGAACATGTGTAGCTGAGCAAGTAACCGTTGGGTACATTTCCTGTGGCGCCGTGACCTCTTGCACCCAGCACCAGGTTGGTGTCACGGCCCGGTATCAGAGCAGGGCCCATTAATTGGTCAGCCTCTGTCAACATGATGATAACAAATGAGAGCCCTGCTCTCAGACCGCACTCAGAGCTCTGGGCTAGGCAACGGTGAAGGGCTTATGTAAGGGGAGATTTACCTTAGAAGAAAGACAAAATGAAATGTAATATGTGCTGTGAAAGAACGAACATACAGGCTGCAGCACTATGACCTTTAATAGCTGGGTCAAATTAATTTGAAACTAGCCTGTAGTGATTTATTCTTGCTTGTGTTGTGTTGCTGAATAATATTATTTTTCTTCTCTGTAATTGATTACCCCTGAAGTAGCTGTGAGACTTGATGACTTGATTGTTCCTGCTAAAACCAGCTAAGGCTCTGATTTACAAAGTTTGAGTTTACAAAAGCTAAAGTGAAAATATGTTTTTGAACAAAAGCATTTGGACACAAATATTAATCAAAATGATTAAATATCAATATACAGTGACATGTCAAATCAAGTGCCATTTGATAGCACACTTTCTTTCTTTTTTTAAAGCAAAATAGTTTACAAGTTTGTTTTAAAATATTAAAACAAAATGAAGACATTCATTTACATTAATGAAACTTGTTTATAGTTAATGTGATGAATGACACCTGTGGTTACTGTGCTAAAACACCTGTTTGAAGAGAAACTTTACATTACATTTACATACTTTACAAAAAAAACATCTTGACATCAGTTGCTTTAAAGTGGCTAGAGAACATATTGCACATTTTGAATGCATTTGTAGATTTCGACTTACGTAAATTAGTCGATTTGCTTGGAATGCGTCGATTAGTTGCGTTGTTTATGGTCATCCCCAGTAATGGCGTACTATAAAATGCCATAAAAATCATACTATAACAATTTTTTGGTTTTAAAGAGAAAAAACAGGTAATTTTAATCCATTTTTATCTTACAGTTTTCTTTGTCAGGTTTTACGTCTAGTGCACATCTCTCCCCCAGCGTGTGCAAGTTTTATCTGACTTAAATGGAGATTTATTTTGGGTATAAATGAAATAATACAGTGTATGTATAGTGCCAAACGCACAAACATCTTCAAATATGGGTGTGCCTAACTGCCTAACATATTTAAATATTATTCTCAAGAAAATAACTTGCAACTACATGCAATCTGTTACATTGCACAAGTGAATTAGTATCCTATATGTAAGGGTCTTTGTAAATCAGAGCCCAAGTTGGGTGAAAACAATCTAAAGACTCTTTCTGTGAGCACTTGTCTTGAATTCTGTAAATGTCCCGACTGTATGTGCATGTATTTGCATGTGAATTATAGCACTTCTCATGCCTCCTTATTTGTTTTAAGTTTTAAGGTTTTTAAATTTGGAAAAAAAAGCATCTGGTTTATCAGTGGTTCTGATTTCCAGTCCTATGGACCCACAGCACTGCACATTTTATAGTTCAGTTCAGTTCAGTTCATGCAGCTCATTGCAAATAAGCTGATGATTTAAATCAGGTGTGTAAATGAGGGAGAAATACAAAATATGCAGTGCTGTGGGTCCCCAGATCGGTTGAGCACCATTGTGCTAATTCCATTATTATTATTTTTTTATTATTCACTTGAAAGTAATTGATTGGACCACAAAAACATACTGAGATAGTTAACTTGGAAGTGTTAAAATACTGCCATTAACAGGCATTATAGTGGATGTATTTGAGCAGCCACAGTGCTCTCATGTTTTTATGTAATTGTGGTATGATTCGAAACAAAGCTTTTTAAAGCTTAAAATCAATTTTTTGAAGTGACAATATGGTGATGCTACCCTTATGGATTGTTTCTTTTGTATTAGACCATACTAAATGTTTCTTCTTTTCAACTAGATGAAACAGGACTAGTGGGTGGGAAAAACCAGTAGGAAAGCCTAGGAAAGTTTTTTTATTTAGTGCACAATCTTCTGTGCTACAGAGCAAATTATCATCTTGACAAATGGTTTCCCTGGGAAATGGAGGCATTGGGTGGAGTGATCAATGACCAGCCGAGCAGGAGGCTTCCTCCTGCAGCTCATTACAGTCACATATACCCCATTAATGAAAAAAAAAACCCAGACAAAACTCAAACAGTAAAACAAGGTCACATGCAAAGAACAGTTCCTGACAACAACAAAAATGTCTGCTCTGGTAAGCATGTAGAATAATATGGCTTTCAGGTTTCTTGAATAATTTAAGATGCCAATTTGGTTTAATGCTTTCCTTTACAATACCCTCAGATACAAGTCAAGAACGGGTTCAGGAAAGAGTACAAAAGTTCGTAAAAGTTTTTAGTAGGGATGGGTGTTTTTCAAAAATATTGTATTTGAATATTTGGGCTCATAAAAAACGAATATTTGAATATCCATTTATTTAAATGAATTTCAATGAGCAAGACGTTCTTTTTTAATCGTGAAGTTTTCACTAAGCTTAGGATGTATCATGGATTAACTGCATTTACAGTCAGCAAAGCAATATGTATCAAAATTCGAATAGTAGTTTTATTTTTCGAATAATTATTACAGATCGAATATTTAAATATTAGACTCTTGGTGCACACGCCTAGTTTTTAGTGATGTTCATTTTTGTAATTGACTGCTTGAGTTCCGGACAGATAAATCAGCTGCAGTGGGACGTTGGGCGTTTGAACAAGTTCTCTCTGTGCTATTTTATTTTGTTAGTCAATTTTCATCAGATGCACGCTTAGTTTCTTATACCAGAGCTGTTGCATATTGAAGACACTGTTGAGTTAAAATAGTTCAATTTTTTAAAAGCATGTCTCATGCCCTGCATGCCATCCATTTCATCAGTTGTGCTTCATTAACTATTTAGCTGTTTTCACATCTCTCTCCAAATTTAGTCTTTAGTGCTATGACTGTCTCAGACTGAAAGCCACCATGTAGAGTGTTGATGTACAAACCGCAGGGTGCCACAAAATGCCACCATAATTAATCTAGGGCCTTACAATAAGGACTGCCCAGTGGCCAGCGTGAACGATGCTCAGGACAGTTGACAGAACTGTCACTAGCCCGATCGAGCTAGTGCTGCATCGCCACTAAAGTGTATCATTTGTAGCAAATTAGCTCATGGGACATGGGAATATTTAATCATAACACATTATATTTTATTATAGGGCTGGAACGGCGTGTCGTTTCTCCGGTAGTGGGCGTAACGTGCAAACGGCAATCTCATTGGCTGGCGCTCATCTAGTACCGTCCCTGTTTTGGTTTCAGCAAATCAGTTCGAACGAACTGAAATATTAATAAAATCTTATAAATTTGCGCAATTATTACTTTCTTTGTTTAATATTGATGTCACTTCCAAATATGTGCTTATCCATAATGTTTATGTGTAAGGATTTCTTTTGTTGTTGGATACTGTGATTTATGATTTGAATGATGTAACTTTGATTTAACATATGTAATGTCAAAAAAGGATGCATGTGTATTATGCCCTCGAATGTCTCGAATGAAAAAAAAAATGTAATGAATTCAAAACCTAGCTCCTCAAGTCAGTCCTCATGCCAAGGGACTTAATTTGTGCAGGTAGATAAAAATCTATTTCAGTCTTTGAGGGTTTTTTTTTTTTTTTTTTTTTTTTTTTGCCCAAGAACAAGAGGAAAGTCAGTTATCGATGGAATGGAACACGGAATAAAAAAAATATTACTGGAGCAAGGAATTATTCAAAAGATGTTAAAAGAAACTGAGACTGGCAAATTAATTAACACCGAGAAATTAGGAGCAACAGTGAAGATTAGAAAATTAATTGGAAATGTGGGCTATAGAATGTGAAGTTTAGGCCTATTTTTCTCCTGGAAAAGGTTAAATTGAGGATGATTATTGAACCACATGGTTTTAGTTATGTGGATTGATGCATTTAGGCAAGCGAGCATGTGTTGTGCTAGTCTGTCGCCGTTATGCGGTGGCTGCGCTCTCAAGAAAAGAAAAAGACAAGTGGATTTGCCAGCTGATTTCATGCAAGTCTGTCCATCTGGCTTGGCATGAAGACAGAGTCTCTCTGATTCTGCATATCAAATGTACCTTATTCCAGCATTCAGTATTCAGTCATTCACTGCCAATGAATTACTACGGACACAGAGGAAGTAGAAAATGCCTATTTTTGAAATTTGTAAATTTGTATGTGTACCAGTCACGTTTTCTCTTTGTTTCTCTTGATTCCTACAAATTCCAATCAATCGCAACTCTAATCGATCTTTATTGCTGGAAGCACGATTAACCTGTTTTCCCGATGCTCCCAACAAGGCTGGATCATTCCTTTAGAAATGACACATCTGTGCCTAACATCCCCCTGGTCCTGTGCCTACTGCATGCATAAAGAGAAAGACTGCCTCTGTCTGCTGTCTGAAGAAGCGTACGCAGAGCGGTTAGGTGGATGTATGTGTCTGACCTGTACCTTCTCTTTATTTTCGGCATGGAGGATGACAGTCCGTAAGGACCTCTGTGAATTCCCTGCCACGGTGTGACTCATGCCTACAGCCTTTGCCAAGTAAAACCAATGGCTTGCTGCATAATTTCTCCGTGTTCCCTCGGGAAAGTCAGATTGAGGAAAGGGAAGGTGGTCGATCCCAGCTGAATGCAGAAAGGACCTCTAGCCTCCAAATAAATATATGACCATTAAATGCGAGCCATTGGATGCCTGAAGAGCGGTCGATTTCGGGCCTTGTGATAATCAATGCGCAAATTCATTTTTTTTGCTTGAATGTGACAGTGTGTGAGAAATACCAATTAGAATTGAGAGCGGGAGTGGGAAGAGAGGAGGAATTGATTTGAGAGGAGAGAGTGTAAAGCTTTCCTCTCTCAAACACTCTACCCTGAGATCATCCCCTTCTGACTCCTAAGGAGCAAAAAGTGAGAATGCATGAGAGATGGAAAGCAAAAAAAAAAAAAAAAAAAAAAGAGTTAAATGGAAGTCACTGATGGGGTGGAACATTTGGTCATCATGGGTCAGTTGGAAGTATAAGGTTTTATGAGGGCCTTATTTCCATTTTCCAGGGATTTATTCAAGTCCTTAACCTTAAGTATTACAGTAAAAAAAAGTGTATAACTTATCCTGCAGTTGTGCTATGAACACAGACGATACCTGAAATCATGCTTTTCTTAAGTGATCTGGTAATTTTTGTGTGTTGAAAACTTGCCAAACGTAGGCTAGCAATATCTCACAACCAGCCACAGCACCTGTGCTTTGAGGTTTTGTGATTTTTGCACAGGCAAGCACCACTTGTATTTTCTAGTTTAGTTTTCTTTTTCAGTAGCATCTTTTTCCAGTTGCCATTTACATTTTTGGGTTTTTTTTGTTTTTTTGGGAGAAGAGGTTGAAGTTTGACTGAACTTGTGCACCATAAGTGTTGAAAAAAAAAAAAAAACCCTTTAGTGATCATTTTAAAACTGTAATTTTGTAGATCTTAATAGTGCCTTTTGGATAAATGTAACACTTAAATGGACTACTTGCATTGGCCTTCTGTCAGGTAGTTGTACAGCTCCATTTGATATAATGATTGTAGCTATCCACTTCATGTTGCTAACACAAAGAAAGCCTTGCGAAGTCTGTTCAGGATAGTATAAGCTTATATCGAGCATTTTGTTGTCTGCAATTGCTATTTTTATGCTTAGGCTCATGGCCCCAATAGCTGTAGGCCTATACCTTCTTATCGTTGTATTATGGTCCTTAGGTGGAAGTACTTCATTTTATGTGACCAAAACCTAGGCTGTGAGGGATAGAAGTGCATTATGTTGATGTTTCAGGCAACAAACCATTGAAATTTTCTTTCGTTCTTTCAAGTTTTTAATGTTGTTTACATGTCTGTGGTGTTTTTAATCTGCTTAATAAGACAAACCATGTGCAAATTCATAAGTCATTTTCTCCTTAAAACTGCTGTTAAACAAAGATAGTCTCAAAAACAAAATCGTTGAAATCGTTGGTGTTTCTTACATCACAAACTACTTTGTATCCAATGCAACATGCGGGCGGGCTTTAGCATATCATCATTACTATGCTGTGAAGCAGGGAGAGAAGCCAGAATATCCCGCTATATTTTTCTGTTGATATGAAAAATTAGACAGGTAGATTAAAAGGTAGATTTAACAATAAAGTTGGTGAATTATGTATATAATGTATATTATTAGGGCTGTAGTCAACCAAAGAAATGCTTAGTCGACCAAAGTCCTGTCCTGCACAATGATTAGTCGACTAAAAAAAAAAAAATAAAAAAAAAAGACGCGATGTTTTGCATTTTGATTGAACATTTATTAAACAATTGTCATAGAGCATTTATAAAACAACAACGAAAAAACGTTTTTTGTTTGTTTTTTTTATTGACACCTGGGATCCCCCGTGAAACGGTTCTCATTCGCGCTTGAATAAGGCCGGCGACACACTGGCTGCGTGGCGTGTCTGTTTTTATTTCGGCTCCCATGTTAACAGGTTGGAGTTTGCACACTGCCTGCATGAGACGCGCGTCTCAGGCGCGGCGCGAGCCACGCGGAAAACGTGTGCATGCTAGAAATAGAACTGACGCCTAAGTGTTCCAGCAACGGGAGTGTTCTCTGGCTAGAGCTTTTTCTTTAGGCCTATTTAAATTTCGTTTTTCTTTATTTAAATTTCGTTTTTCTTTATTTAAATTTCGTTTTTCTTTATTTAAATTTCATTTTTTCTGTATTTAAATTTCGTTTTTTTCTTTATTTAAATTTCGTTTTTCTTTATTTAAATTTCGTTTTTCTTTATTTAAATTTCATTTTTTCTGTATTTAAATTTTAAGCTAACTTTAGCATACTGTTATCTAGTAGCTGGATTAAACATGGTTAAAATGCTGGCCAAACAGTGTAAAGTGTGACTGTATTTCACTGTTGGCTAGGGGTGGAACGGTACATGTATTCGTATTGAACCGAAACGGTACGGGCGTCACGGTTGGGTGCATAAATTTACACAGAGAATACACGCTATAAAAATAAATGAAATTCGCGTGCAAATTAATTAATGTAATGCGGAACTACTGTTAGATACGTGGGTTCTTAAGTGAGAGAGTGAGAGTGAGAGAGGCCCTGTCCCAAATGGCACACTTCATGTGCACTTTCGGTCTTGTGGACTTACAATGGCTGCCGCGTGCGCGTGTCCGTTAAGTCCGTGAGACCGCAGTGTGTCCCATTTGTCATTTTTAGATCTCAGAAGGGTGCTCGCGAGTGCCCCCATGTGGTCGTTTTGCGCCCTTGATGCGCACTTTTGCCGAGCCCGCTCTGATGCGGGCTCCGCAGCAGACTTCTTCCCGACAGTCAAAGCGGCATTATGTCACGAAAGTGCGGACTCAGGAAGACCGCGAGTGCTTAGGGTTCCATTTGGGACAGGGCCTGAGGCGCGCAAAGTGTTTACTTATATTTGTGTGTGTGTGTGTGTGTGTGAGGCTCAGGCGCGATCGAACAGTGGAAACATAAAAACATACTCCGTCATTTTGTTTACACAGGACATCATTCAAACTGCAAAGTGTTTAAGTTACCAAACATATCTCAAAGTCTTTTTGTCTTTTTATTCATTTAATTAATAAACTAATTATATAAAACTATTGTCAGTGCACTACAAATAAACTGGTTCTATGCCTTTATTAATAAAACTTATTTTAAAAATACAAGGCTTAAGTAATTTATTTTCCTTTGGTGGTACCGCCTGAGACATGCACAAGCCTTCTGCATTTTTGTTTTGCTTTTCCCTCCATTGTAACGAACTCTTACCGAACCATGATGTCTGAACCAAGGTATGAACCGAACCGTGACTTCTGTGTACCGTTCCACCCCTACTGTAGACTTTTAATTTAAGTGTACAAGTGCAGATTGGTCAAGTGTTCAATAAATGTTTTTGTTGAGAAATTTTGTCTATCTTAAGTAATTATTTGTGTTACATTTTATCTTTCAAATAGAGGTTAAAAACCAAGCACATATCGGCCAAAATAAATCGGCAGCATTTATCGGCCATCGGCCGACCCGGATTTCAAAAGATTGGCATCGGCATCGGCCTGAAAAAACCCATATCGGTCGACCTCTACTAAGGATACTGGTTTTTAGAAGGCGAATGCAAACATGGTTTGTGTAACATTAGCAGCACATTATTAGCTGTTTGATAACGTAGTCAAGCTAAAGGCTAATAATATTAATTACCGTTATCTGTCCAACGTTGGAAAGAGCGATATCTTTGTGCAGCATTTACTACGGTAACTTGAGTAAAAGTTGACTGAGTGGATCTCTGAGCTGGTGTGAGTGAGTGGAGGCGTGGCTAATTTGCATAATCATGAATCCTTGTATACTAAATTATGCAAGGGTGTAGAGTTACATTCAATGTACAATTAGAACAAAGTCAGTGCATTGTGATATAGTGTCTCAGTCTACATTACACTACATAATACACTACATAATTGCATAATATACTAGTCAAAATTGCTGGTATTAGGTAAAGGGACACTCTCATTCTAGAGAGCAAAAGCTTACTCAAAGCTAACAGACATGAACTAAAATCCAAACACTTTTTTTTTCTCTCTTTCAAATTTCCAGCCTTGGAATAGACATGATGTTCACTCAAAGTCTTGTTTTCGTTTGCATCCAAATGAAACTTGCACTGTTTTTCAGGGTTGTTTTGAGCCATGTCTTTGCTTCACTCCAGGTGTGTCATGTGAAAGAGAAAAACATGTTCCAGTGTTTGTTGTATGAAAGGTACCTGTGTGTGTGACATCACTCCCTTGAGTCCCTCTGATTGCCTCCCTGGAGAGTCACTGTCAGCACTGTTACCTAATCATCACACTTGTCACAAGGTCAGGTGTTCTGTATGCACTTGCCATGATGACCACAAAATAACAAAAGAGCCATACGTATCTTGTATTTTTTTTAGTAGGGATGCCACAATTCTCAATATAATATTGAACCGTTAGGTACGACATCCACGGTTCAATATGCACTTGCAAAACGCCTCCCCGCAAATAAATATCCAATCACTATGCACTGAAGTTAGGGGGTGCTTAACCATGCTTGCAATGCTGGTATCAGATTTCTCACTTTAACCGATTGAATCGATCGGACCAACCAACACAAGTTTCGAATACGAAAATAGGGAATCGATTGTAACGGCCTTCTCGGAGCCTGTCAGCTCGTCACGATACGCTCGCAGCGAACGCGCATCACACAGCAACTGCAGGCTCTGACAAACACGCATACTGTAACAGCAAATTATACTTCTGCATAATGTGTCTCTTTTTACTACAAAAATGTGAATTCTGCCGGTATTCAGACAGTCTGATACATACAGATACAGATTCAGGCTACGGGCTACAATCGGGCTACACAATTTGTTTGACATTTCTAATCGTAAACAGCCATGTTGAAGCCTGCAGTAATGTTTTTCATTGATGTAATGGCAGTCCACTCTGCTTATTGTTTTTTGAGAATGTTGCACTCCTGTTTATCATTGTGCCCGAAACTTCACGCCACTAAATCATCAGAAATATTGCTGACTTGTGCATCTCAAGTGCCCTCTTTACGTTCGTCCTAATGCCTGTCCATGGATTTGCCTATATTTGGCATTTAAAATGGAAACGTCTTTAGACATGGAAAATCGATTTTACAATCAATTCAATTAACACTTATGTCTCAAAAATCTAACAGGATTTTTTCACAAAAGTGACAGCCCTAATGACAAGCGGTGAAGGGAGGCTGCAGTACGAGGAAGCACCACCTTCTTTCAAATGTGTGGGGACATTTTGGTTTTGCCGTTGAGTATAATGCAGAGGAAGAAAAAAGGAACAAAAAATGATTGTGTGTAAGCATTGTTTTACATGTGTCGTCTACTCAAATGGAAACGCTTCCAACATGACCGCACATCTGCGGCGCCATCACGCAGTGATATCACTGTCTGAAAGCAGGATAGCAGAGCAGGTATTACACTCATCCAAAAAGCAACAGTCCCTCGCTGATTACTTCCAGCATACATACCCAACTGGTTCCGAGAGACATAAGAAATAACAAAGGAAGTGGGGGTGTTCATTGCCAAAGATTTGCAGCCGTTTTTGGTGATTGGAGATGTGGGCTTTCGTCACCTTATGAAAGCGCTCGATCCGCGTTTTAAAGATCTACCGTCTTGTAAATTTTTACAGCGCTGAGGTAATTCACGGCCTCTATGAAATGAAACACAATAGTATCGTAGATGATTTTGCTAAACCACAGAGCCTTGCTCTCACTACAGATAGTTGGTCCTCGTGGGCAACAGAGAGTTACCTCACTGTGACTGTTCACTACATGTCGATTGGGAAATTAAGAGATGTGTTCCCCAGTTTGTATATGGGCTATTAACAGCTGTGAACTGCCAGTGTTCATTTTTATATACATTTATTTTATATTATACAATACACTAGGAATGTGTACAAGTGGATTTGTTTGCTTATAAGTAAAATAAAGAAAGAGTATTGCAAAAAGATAGTATTTTTTTTCTCCTTAAAGGGAAAGTTGAGTTAGATAAACTTTGAAACGTGCTGTGTAACCAATGAGGTTCATTCTTGTGTGCTACGCCGCTGTTACGCAGCACGTTTGAGCTTCCGTAAGAGGCTCATTCTCATGTGTCATTCATGTTCCGTTGAGGTTCTGTTTTGGTTCGCTGATCAATGTTTATATGTGAGTAAAAGCCTAAATTAAATCTGTTCATCATATAAAGTGATCAATTTTCTTCAGAAAATTTTGACTAAACCACTTAATTCATATGGATTAGTTTTACGATCTCTTTATGAACTTTTTGAAGTGTTTATAGGCTGTCTATGGTAGGACAGAAAGCTCTCAGATTTCATCAAATATATCTTCATTTGTGTTCCAAAGATGAATGAAAGACTTATGGGTTTGGAACAACATGAGGGTGAGTAATTAATGACAGAATTTTCATTTTTGGGTGAACTAACCCTTTAACCTCTTACTGTTCCTGTCGCCTAAGCATAGAATAACAAAAAAACACTCCGATGTGCCAAGCCATCAGAACCAAACCAAACTGAAAACAGTGGTTCAAAAATTGAGGTACGTATTGGACCGTAGGCTAACTGTATTGTTGCATCCCTAGTCCTTAGTCATCTGACAACTGTAAAGGCACTGCATTCCACTATACTTACAACACAGTGCAGTGGAATGCTTGAAAAAGTCTGACAAGAATGTGCCATAGGACATTAATGGTGGAAGAATATCTACGGAATGTCTCTCTAGAACAAGGCAAGCGAGAGTGCACGTGAGTGCACATTTGACATCAATCGCCATCACAAGCCATTAGTATTCCATCAGCTCCAAGGTTATGGAGTGTTCACTTAACCGAAGCTCCAAATCCTGTAGAGATGGGTTTCCCACTCCTGACAGGTAAAGCCAATTCCAGACTCAATGATTTGAATGCAAATGCTGTAGTGGAGAGCCACCACAACTTCAAGTCCCATTGTATTATTGTACAGTATGTCTCTGACACTGAAGAGGTACCTATTATTTTCACTGGCTAGATAAATTGCTTTTGTTCTCAAGATGCAAATGTTCACACATTGCAATGTGATGGTAGTCACCAATCCATGGAGTCTAATCGGTTAAGTTTACTTAAGGAAAACACAATATAATAAATATTTGAATATATATTATCTGTGTATATTAATTATTTTATTCTGTGTTAGTGTAATCATAGAAGTAGCAGAATCTCTATGTTTTCACAATGTACAGTATGTATGTGTCTTTTTGTTAGGGATGCACAATATATCAGTAACACATCTCAGATTTCTGATTCATTTTTTTAATACATTGGATATTTAATTGTACAATGTTAATCTTTAAATATTTAACTATTATTAAATAATTACTATAATCTTTAATCAGAAGATGAATGTCTAGGTTTCATATTCATACTACTGTACATTATTATAATTTTGATGCCTAAATTCACTTGTAGCAATTAAAAATTATTTTATTTTATTTTTTATTTTTATGTTTAATTTATTTAGGCAAAAGTATATAAATACTGGCCATTACATGAAAAATAATTATTGGCATATTTGTATTAGTCAGAATTTTAATATTTTGTGTATCCCTAATATTTATATATTCTCTGAAATGTCTTAAATGTCCCTATGGTGAAAATCAAGCTATTAATGCTAAGTTGTTTATACTGTATGTCTATGTGGTGTTTTTAATATGATTTAACCCTCTGGGGTCTGAGGTGTTTTCTGGGCCCTGGAGGTGTTCTGACATGCGCTGACATTTGTGCTTATTTCTGTTACTTGTGACATTTTCATGGCTAAAGTCTGATTACACTGTATTCAGCACAAACTCTGCTACAAAAATATGTAAGCAGCATGTATGTTAAAGTTTGTAGTTTTGAGATAATGACGTTTATGCGTGGTTTGTGAAAAAAACAAAAAAAACTAAATTGTCACTAAGATAAGGTCATGAAACCCATACTGATTATTTCTTCACTAGACTTTTGAAAATTGTATTACGTAGTCTAGAATATTTGCTTCAAAACTATGTGAAAATCATCCTGCGTACTCATTCAAATAAAACAGTATTCTGATTTAAAATTTGTAAGACATGTTTTGTGTAAGCAAGCTGTATGGAGGCGTGAATCATCATGAATATTGATGTGTTTCACACTTGAGAAAGACAAAGACCCTCCCATAATGGCCCTGTCAGGTGGGGCTGTGAGAGAACTATAAACAAAGAATGAGTAGAGATTTAAAAAAGAATGGCTTTTTGATTGTTTGGATTTATTTACAACACAACATAATCCAAAGATACACAACAAAGGACAAAAAAGCACATTATTTAACACACTGATCTAAAGAAAGAGACTTGAACAGTCACATAACTTTGTGCCATTCCTGAAACATAGTAAATGCCCATCATTTCCAAGGTGTTTGATTTTTGCATTTTACCATGGTCATGTACAGAGACTCATGTGAATGTTGAAGTCAGCAGGACTCTTCAGTGGTATCTGTATAAAAAAGAAATAAAAACAATTACAAAACAACTGTGAACATGCTGATATCAAGAGAAACTATAGGGCTGCACGATTTTGGGAATACATTTTAGATTTTTCTGGTTAAAACTGCGATTTACAAATTACTTACTTACAATAGCCTATATTAGTATAGCCTATAGTTTCCATTCGTTGTAGCGTGTGCAGAGAACATATTTCAACATGTTTCTGTCTATATATTTTAGTCTGGCACCAGTTTAACTAGTAGCTACAATGTAAAGTTTATGCAACAATAACATGCTTACTATTATGAGTGTCTTACCTGAAAAATCTTTCTCATAATCAAATCGTGTTCTTCTAATTCTTCTGAGGTAAATCCAAGGTAAACGTCAGCACAAACACAGTCTTCCAAACTCGATGAAAAGCAGAGGAATACTGGAGTATCTGATTCTTTGTTTTGAGGTGATGGGGCGTTTACAGGCCTACGTTCCTCCACATGGACCATTTGCATGTCAATCGCTCGTGCGCGCATGGGTTTGGTCACATTAGAGCTAATGAGGACGCGTTTGAGAAACTACATGTCGTTGCTTTCATAAGGATTACTTAAACAGAATATTTGTTTTTGATATGATTTAGGAGGCGGGGATAATTTGCATATTCAAAGAACCGCGTATACTAAATGAAGCAAGGAAGTAGAGTTACATTCAAGCTATTTTAAGACAAGAAGACGTTTTTTTCAAGGAAAAAACTTTTAAATATGTAATTTTGGTGATCAAAGATGAGTTATAAGGGATACAATTATTGACTACAGGAAGACTTTAAGAGAGCACAGTGTGGTATAGTGAAAATTGAAGTCTTTAGCAAATTTGACTGGCAAATTTAGAATAATATACTCGTATATTATAATAATATACTAGAATTTTTACATCAACAGCAAAATCATTTAAAATATATTAATCAGGACTATGTGAGGTGTCAACTTCTAGGGCATATCTGTAATTTAGGATTTTCATTTGCTCTAATCTCTTTTTGCATTGTCAGAGCATGACTTTAACGACTGTACCGCTGGGTGTCATGTCTGAGATTTTCTTTCTCCTGAAGTCTAAAACGTTTGAGTTTAATAAAGAGACAACCACCTCTGACTCTCCTTTGAGCGGAGTTAAAATAAGGCACTTCAGACAATTCATCAAGAAAAGGCTATTTTGAATCTTGACGTAATAATTAGTTATTCTGTTATAATTGAGAATTTGCCTATTGATGCAGTAATTATAAGATCTCAGACCCTTTGGCTGCCATCAGCACAGTAATGAGAACATCAGAGGGAAATTGAAATCTCTCTCCAGTGTTTTGCACATTTACTCATGCAAAAATGTAATTCGACCTCCCTTCAGTGGCAGTCGGGGGCGACCAGAAGTTAAATGCGACTACTTCAAACGTCCAGGAAAGTTAAAATCAGTGGAAACTTCCAAGCGAAGCGAATCCATTTCATTACAGCACGAGGCACGATGTAGTTTGACGCCAGACGCTTAGATTAAATGGTGTGGATGGGATGTCATTGCATAGGAAATTACATACAATGTTACTACTGAAGGGCAACAGAGTAGGAAGTCTCAAAGACAAGTTGGTGGAACTAATGTCTACTTCATTTCTAGGTCTAAGGAGCCTTCATCAGAGCTCACTCCATTGCTCTGATCAACCTACATTTGTTCGGTGATTGAAAAACAAGACTGCAATTATCCTCAATGTGTCATCCTTGAGCGAGCGAAATGGGAAACGAAACCTTCATCTCCATTGATTAAGCCCAGGCTGCCTTGAGTCTCTCAGTGTCGCCCCATTTCACAGCTAAACTTGGACTAGAAAGCACAAGCGGAGATCGATACAAATCCAACTCCCCCCAAACCCCCCCCCCCCCCCCCCCCCCGCCATCCCCTACATCGACAAGGGCAGCACAGCATGGTTGCGGCTGAGACTCCCTCCACATTTCAGCCTCATCATTTACTCTTGTCTCGTGTAGGCCTGCTTCACAAATCCATTTGGCTGCCTTGATGTGTAAATTTCTTTATGGTTAATACATGAGCTTAGGCATCATCTGTCTACTCTTTACAAACATCCACAAGGTTTAATCTCTGCTCTTTCCATTGATGGGCCTTCGACTTGTCTCTCCATACGTGTGTGACCAATCATTTAACTTATATGCCGCGCATGCAATGCATCTCAATTGTGGATGTTTAAAAAAAAAAAAGGTAATTTGTGCATAATAGAGCATCGTTCATGGGTTCATCCCAATTTTTTTTCCTGGGGGGGAGCAAAACCTGTTTGTGTTTACAATGTGCAGAGCAATTTGGTTGGGAATAATACTGTGCGCTTGAGTAAATTTGTGAACATTGCGAGTGAGTCTGCCTAATGATGATACTGCGGAAGACTGCGGCGCGTGTGTGTGTGTTAACTAGGAAACTCTCTGAGAGTCCAGATCTCAGATCCTAACCACACTGTGTGTGGGTGTTTTGAATATCAATGTCCTGCTGTGCTCTCTTCTCGTCCGCCCCTTAAAGCAGGCGAGAGGGAACGTGTGCTTGTCCATTGGTGTTTGTGTATTCTCACACATAGGTGGCATATGCAGTTTCATTGTTTATTAAGCATGTATGGGTTTTATTGTTTATTTTATTGCTTATTGTGTATTTTGGAAGCACATAGAGACGCAGACCGTGTAGGTACCTCAGGCAGGATGTGTGTTGGTGTGCGAGTAGGTGGATGCATCACCGAGTCGAGTGTGTACAGTAGCTTGTGTGGGCGAGTTAGTTTGTACGCAGTGTCAGGGAGTCATTTAGCTCTTGGTCTTTGTAGTCGTCCACGGCCCACAGATAAATATGTGTGAGTGTTTCCAGTTAAAATACACACTTGATACTGGATACCTAATGAGCAAATCTGTGTGGGTATGAGAGACAGGAAGAATAGAATAGTCCTGCTCAAGCTCTGCGTCAATGGAAAATCCCAGAGGAAAGGGCATTGATGTGGGAGGTGTGTGTTTAATGATTGTTTGTGTGTTGAATTGGCTTTTATGACCATTATAAAAGCTATGCTCTGAATGAAATATTGCAACCACATTGCATGATTAATTTAGCTAATTAATTTAGTTGATTAATACAAATATTTTGTTTTTTAACTTTGCTTGTCGAATTTGCTGTTACTGCTACCAGTTTATTTGTCAGACTGGAAATGGAGGGGCAAGTTAAGTGCATTGCATTGTGGGATCCCAGACTGCTTCCTCAGGTTGTACACTGTGAGTTTTGGCAAGTTATTAAGCTATTGTATTTGTGCATTTGTATTAAAAATGGATTTAGGCTACTGTTTTTAAAGGGTCATGAAACCCTAAACCAAATTTTCTGAGATTTTAACAGAGGTATGTGTTGAACACCATTGAAGACAGTGTTAGCATCTGTTAGATTTAATAGTAGGGGGAAAATGTTTAAATTTGAGTTTTTTCCGCTATTTTCATCTTCCGGGTTTAATCGCGTCCATGTCACAGGCTGTGACGTGGCTGAGCACTGTAGTACTTTGATGACTCATCGGTGTCTCATAATTATTCATGTGACTGAGTTTTCTTATCCAATGAGAAGACACTTGCTCTTAATTATTCATGACATCACGTGGAACTTTCCAATGACAGACATGTCAAACTGTGATATCGCGTAGTAGATGAGAGAGGCAATGATGGGATGTGCCGCGCGTTTGTTTTCGTGGTGCAAAAGTTCCAGTGCATCTTTCCCCGCGATGCTGCCAGGGCTAGACTCTGGCTGCACGCGGTTGGTTGGCCATCAACCACGGACACATCTAAACTATGTGTGTGTAGCAACCATTCAACTGGAGAATGGTGGACTTCGGCCTTGTACACCAATGCAGGTTGCGTCTTGCGAGTGATGCGGTCCCGAGGACTTTTCTATCGCTTCAGAGGTGTGTGTGTGTCTAAAATGTAACCCTGACCATTTTACTTGCCTTTTGTTAAATAATCACTCGTTATTAAAATTTAGATATTTCGATAATACCTCAATTGTATGGAACATATGCTTAATTTGTGCAAATTTCTATGTCACTGTCCAACTTTATTATGTGGGTTTAGGGGGCGCGTAGATCAAGGCTATGGCAAAATGTATTATTTTCAAATATGTGCATTTATAGTGTGTGTATATAAACAAATATATATTTTATAATGACATAATTATACATATACATGTACATTTATATGTTTTAAATACAATTATGATTACTGTAGGCTAATATATGTAGCAGGGCATTCAGTTACTTTTGTTCAGCTACTTTCACGTTTTACCACTGATTTTTAGTGACAGTCGATATGCATGGGCCACTGGCGATGACAGTCCGGAACACATAATAATATTAATATTGCAGTCTGCACTGCAAACTGCCGAAGACACACGTCATCAAAGTCACAAACACAATCTATCGCCCGTTAGAACATACAGAAACTAAGAAAAAAAAGTTTTAGCATTATTCAAATGTTTTGAATATTCCACTTCTGTTTGTGACTGCTGTACATCTTTCTGTGAGCAAATATCATTTTTAGTGATGACCATTCAAAATCAGCTGCTTATTTCAGAATTTTTCAATCAATATTGTGAATTTAAATTTGAGATGAATGGGAATGCTAACAGCTGGACCCCTCCAGGTATTATAGACCTCCTTTTACACCCTAGTATGCAATGCAGTGTGCTCAGGTTGCATACGGAACATTTTGGAGAATTTATTCATTCATCTGGGTATTCTATAGCCTACATACTGATAATCTGCATACCATGCACCGTATGCATATTGCATAGAACCTGCTTTCAAAAATAGTAGGCATCATGCCATTCCAAACCCAGTGCATTTAAATGTATTTTAAAAATGCAGGGGTGCAAGGTTAAGATGCATAGATTTGCTTTTACAGCAACTTAGATATTCAAACCAACTTCCTGAGAGAGGGTGAGTGAGAGAGACAGAATAACAAATAAATAAAAGGAGAAGAAACTGAAAATGAGAGATAGAATACAAAAGGGAGCTATAAACACATTTTTTAAAATAATGAGAGGCAGGAGGTGGTTGAATTTCCGATAAGAGAGGAGATACAAAGATTGATGGAGAGACAGAAAGAGCGGGGAGGGAAAGAGACAACGCAGGCAGTGAGAATATTAATGTTGTGTCAGACAGTTGAGATTCTTTATAGACCACGAGCATTTCTCCCTCAAGACATCCAAAACACACACACACACATACACACACTGAGAGGTGCTCAGACAACAAGGGCCACCTATCCTCATGCATTCAGAGACAGACCTGCCAGATTCACATTTTAGAATAAATCAAGCACACACACACACTCACACACACACACATTTAACAATACAGCATACTCCTCCTAATGCACAATTATGGAATATTTTAGTTGCATCACTACCACAGTCTTCAATCTGAATTCATCAGCATCTAAAACTGCCCTTCACTGATTGTGAATCATTGTAATCAAGCCTTGATGGTCGTCTATAGCCTGTTACACTCCCATCAACCAAACCTGCTCAAATACAATTCTGTTATGACATACGCACACATCCATTCTTACAAGTGCTTTCCAAGTTAACGCTATGTCAGGATTGTGAAATCTCTGACAAGACCTGTCACAGGGCACATTCAGCTTACAGACAGAATAAAGAAGACAAGCAGGAGAAAAAGGAGGCGAGGGAGAGAGAAAGAGGAGGGTAAGAAAAAAGAGATTTTTAGATCTTCATGATTGTAAGAAGAGAGAGAGAAATGTCCTGTTGTTCATATGTAACTGTGAATGGACAATGACAGCTAAGGTTATATCCATAGAGGAGAGAATAAAGCAAATATAGAATAATGGAACAGGTGCGTGATATGGATATCACATCATAGGAAATACAAAACTACAAAAAAAAAAAAAAAAAACCTGTTGGAAAGGATACTGAGGAAATTTCAACAATAAAACGTCAATATTACCACAAACTATGAATCTGTAGGCCTGCACGGCTTGTATGTACTCCTGTAAAATTCAGGAGGAAGTTGTGTTTAAGTGTTACTAAATTGCATTGTGCCATCTCATCAATTATAATATATGTTGGGACATAATTATACCTATACAAAAAGCTCAATTCAGTAATTTTTTTATGACTAATGTTAAAATTGCCTCTGATAGCCATTATGAAGTCTTGTATATTTGCTGCTTGCTGCAATGTTAGTTTCTCATTCATGCCAATTTTAGGGAACACCCTAGCGATAAAATAGCTACAAGATTGAATTCAAAGGCATCAAAACTTTAGACAGCTAAAGAAAAACACTGAACATCCACAAAATATTTTTTTGATGAACATTTCTCACAAAGTGATGTAATTGCTTTTCTGTTTTTCCCCCCGCTCTCAGGGTGAACAATGGGAATTTACAGAGAATGCACCATCACAGCATCTTGTTTGATAATGAAGACATTTAGTGCTGCCCTCTAGGCATGTGAATTTTCATGTTGCGATAATTGCTGAAGGTTTTACCACGGTGTACCGTATTATCAGGATATTGAAATTGCAAAAAAGTGTTGTCATACTATAACAGGTTTAATATGTTTTTTTTTTTCTTAGAACAAAAAGAAATGAACATTTAAATACAGTAAAACAATACACAAAAAATTATAAAGTAAAACATTTTTTTCAAACAGATTAAAGTGCAAAAGATTTGTAAAAAAACAAAAAACAGAAGGTAACACTTTACAGTAAGGTCTCATTTGTTACGTTAGTTAATGCACTAAGTAACGTACAATGAGCAATAGCTACATATGTTACAGAAGTTGTTATTCTTTGATAACATTAGTTAAAAAATAGAACTGATCTTTGTTAGTTCATGTTAGCTCAGGTTTTGATTTTAAATAATGTATTAAATGTTTGAACTAACATTAACTAAGATTAATCAATGTTAATTAAAACATTAATTGTCAATTTAACTAATGAATTAACTTATAGAGCCTTATTCCAATGTGTTACCGAACTTTATTACATGGCTTGGTTGAATTCTAATGTAGAATGCGGTCTGTTATTTCTTGATAACAGACCGCTGCTAAGTATAACACACCGTTGCCATGAAAAACAGAGCATTGCTATGGACGCAGGATTCTAACCATAGAGACTGAACGGACTATTTTCTTTAGCGGAAGCAATACAATTGTTTTTAAATCAATAAACTCCTTTTTAAATAAATATTTTGTGTAAATTTATTGATTTATTTGGTAGATAGCCTTGTAATAAGCGGGATAATGTAGAGCGAGGCGGTTGTTATAGCGAATACAACCCCTTCAGGCTGATTCAAGACTGATTCCTGATCAGCCTGTGGGGGTTGTATTCGCTATAACAACTGCCTCGCTCTACATTATCCCTTACATAAAGAATCAGAACATTTTCAAGAACATAGTCCAGATTAAAATGTAAAAAAAAATTAAGTTTGAAAATAAATGGCCTATTAAGTCGTTAGTATTTAAGTATTTGGTGCTGAAATTAACACCATTTGCGAATACAAAAATCTAAATTGCTGTTTAAAACATTTAAATACTGTTCAGAAACAGAAAGTAGCACAGCTGCTTTGTTTACGGGGTTACTGGGGTAACGGCTGCATCTCTGCTGTTCCATCAGCGTCATGTGCTGTCAGAGAGTGAATGTGCATTTTCATTCATCGCGTCTCTTTCACTCGTTCTGCCATGCTTAAAATGCATTAGAAATATCTGAATAATTAATAATAAATAATTATTCACTGTATTTTAAAGTTTCCATGTCCCCACGATTACAAAACCATGCATGTTCAATATCGTGATATATCTTATTACCGTATATCAGCACGTCTACTGGCATCTGCCACCTACTCTCAGTTCTGTTGAACACATTTTACCATATTTAAATCAGTTCCACAGAATTCTGGCCATTCCCTGCACCCAATCCAAACTTTCTTTTTGGTAATGCTTTTTTTTGCAGTTCTCCACAATACTGCCCAAAGCGCTTAGCTACCCAAAGGTGTAGCCATTTTCCATTTAAAATTTAATAACCTGAGGCATTATGCTTTTAATTGGCCGGTTTTATTAACTAATTGGCTCCCGTTTGGCTGTAATTTGTGTAGGTAAATTCCAAATCACTTCTGAATGACTGGAGTTTGCAGAAATCCCCGTTTAGAGTGTCAGAATTGCATTATTTTCCAATGATATTTAGCATGTGGATAATGACAGTGCAGTATGAGCGATGGAGAGATATTAGCATTCCCATTGCACAGATTGCCTGCGTAGTCTCACTTTTTAAACCCAACACGAAATGAACTGTTGTCAGCAGCCCCACCCTCTCCCCTCATTAGACATCTCATCAGCAGTCAGTTGTCTCATGGATAATTTATGAGTGCGGCGTTTTGGTTAATTTCGCAGGCAGCACAGGTTTGCTCTTTAGCTCTCGTGCCACACAGGGGAAGTTAGCATTAGCTCATTGTCTGCTCTGATTTTACAGCCCAGAGCAACAGTGCCATTTAGAATATGGTCAATCCCAACAGATACCATTGAGGTTGCATCTCAGGTACCCGATGACTCGCAGATGCCCGTTTTCTAAACAACCCTTAGCGGGATTCGGTAAGCCGTCAAGTTACTAAATGATTTATCCAGCTTTCCACTGACCCACAGTGTAACCCTGTTAACAATCACGCCTTTAATCATTGCACTCCTGTTGAGAGTGTCTGGATAGACTGGTGATTGGCTGAGTGGATCAGTGTCAGGAAAAGGAGACTTGATGGCAACAAACCACAATCCTCCGCTCAACCACACAGTGCCGCTACCAACAATGGTTTTCTGTGACAGTTGGGTTAACTGTGTCGAAATGGTTTTACAGATAAGAAAGTACCCAAATCCGTTTAAAGTTGTAATCCAATAAAAAATTATAATTCTGTCATCTTTTACCAACCCTCATGTTGTTCCAAACTGATTTTATTCAGTGGAATGCAATAGGCAGAATATTCACACTGCTCTTTTCCTGTCAATGAAAGTGAAAACACCAAATTAAATTGTTTGTGCTTTCAGACGTTCATTTCAGGAATAATATATCTTTTTAAAATGTCATGTAAACATTTTAGTTCCACTGTAAAGGTCAGGAGCTGTAACTGTAAATGTAAACGTTGAATTTTATTGAAATGAAATGAGAGGGAGTAAATGACGGACTTTTAATTTTGGGGTTTTGTGTGTGAAAGTTAAAATACTTTCCCTGACCTAATGTAATATGCAGAGACAAATTATAAGTAAGAATTTGTATGTTGATTACTTAAAATATAAACTGCCATTTTCAAAATATTTCTCTGTTTGTTTCCACATTCAGACTAGCACTGGCTCAATCTATGGCAACCAATCGAGATTATGTATTTGTTCGACCAATGTCGCAAAACCAGTTTGAATGAATTTCTAACCTTTTATGATAGCAGGCAGTCTGATTTTGATGTAAAGTCTAGAACCACTTTTTAACCTTTTTGCCATCTTATTGATGATTGACTTCCTATTATGTTTTCTTGTCCTTTCCTCCAAGCCAGACTAAAAATCTGTGCTGCCAATGTATGTGAACATGTGTGCTAACCTCTAGGCCACGGCTCTAAAAGTCTAGACCCACTTTTACATAAGCCTTTTGCACCTGGAGCGGAACACAGGGGTGAAGAATTACAACCCATAGCTCGAGTATTTCATCAACCTGCAAGCTCATTCGTTTCCCCCAGCAGATAGCATATTGCAAGCAGATTGTAAAGGGTTCATGTACCTCACAATATTGTAATGCATAAGTGGGTGTAAATCCAGAAGGACCTCTGCAGTTCTTTCTCCTTGCACCTCTTCTTTACCTTGATCTAGCACGTGTGGCCCTGACCTACGAAGTGGGGTGATTAGCATTAGCTATCATTGGTATTCATTTCCAGCTCTTAATTCCCCAGTCTTACTCAACCTCCCACTCCCCACTTGACAGAGGACCGCAGGTTAAACGCAAGGGGGAATGCTCCATCACGACTAGATTTGATACAATTAAGTATAGATTTAATCAGGCCTTGTGTTTCAGGAGGTGAATGCGCAATGTGATCCGTACGGTAACCACACACTCCTCGGCATGGGCTTTCCGGCCCACTTTCCCAGTTTCCTTCTGGCTGAGATTTCTGGTTGGTGTGTGATTCAATCAGTGTTTGTTTTTACAGCTTTAGTCATAGGTTTTATCTTTTGCTGAATGTCCTTTAAAAAAAAAAAAAGTATTCACTACAAAAATTGTATATGTAACATGCACAATATAGCACAACAGTATCGACAAGTCATTAGAATCGTCCTATAAAGGTTTAAAATGTAATCATCGGCATCGCTCCAATATGAAAGAAATTGTGCTGATATGCCTTGCCGATCATTGTTGGTATTCAAATACTTTTTTTTTTTTTTTTTTTACAGTGATGTTAAAATGACATTGTCAGATTTATGTAATGCTAAAACACTGCTGTTCACTTTCACAAGTTGTAGTGGTGGTTTCTTTGCCAAGAAAGAATGTAAAACGTTTACAATGGTTAGGCCTATATAATTTTCAGTTTTTAAATATATTTAAATTAGTGCTGGGCAATGATTAATCACAATTAATCGCATCCAAAATAAAAGTTTGTGTTTACATAATATTTGTGCGTGTACTGTGTATAATTATTTTGTATATATACACTCACCTAAAGGATTATTAGGAACACCTGTTCAATTTCTCATTAATGCAATTATCTAATCAACCAATCACATGGCAGTTGCTTCAATGCATTTAGGGGTGTGGTCCTGGTCAAGACAATCTCCTGAACTCCAAACTGAATGTCAGAATGGGAAAGAAAGGTGATTTAAGCAATTTTGAGCGTGGCATGGTTGTTGGTGCCAGACGGGCCGGTCTGAGTATTTCACAATCTGCTCAGTTACTGGGATTTTCACGCACAACCATTTCTAAGGTTTACAAAGAATGGTGTGAAAAGGGAAAAACATCCAGTATGCGGCAGTCCTGTGGACGAAAATGCCTTGTTGATGCTAGAGGTCAGAGGAGAATGGGCCGACTGATTCAAGCTGATAGAAGAGCAACTTTGACTGAAATAACCACTCGTTACAACCGAGGTATGCAGCAAAGCATTTGTGAAGCCACAACATGCACAACCTTGAGGCGGATGGGCTACAACAGCAGAAGACCCTACCGGGTACCACTCATCTCCACTACAAATAGGAAAGAGAGGCTACAATTTGCACGAGCTCACCAAAATTGGACAGTTGAAGACTGGAAAAATGTTGCCTGGTCTGATGAGTCTCGATTTCTGTTGAGACATTCAGATGGTAGAGTCAGAATTTGGCGTAAACAGAATGAGAACATGGATCCATCATGCCTTGTTACCACTGTGCAGGCTGGTGGTGGTGGTGTAATGGTGTGGATGGTGGGATGTTTTCTTGGCACACTTTAGGCCCCTTAGTGCCAATTGGGCATCGTTTAAATGCCACGGCCTACCTGAGCATTGTTTCTGACCATGTCCATCCCTTTATGACCACCATGTACCCATCCTCTGATGGCTACTTCCATGTCACATAATGCACCATGTCACAAAGCTCGAATCATTTCAAATTGGTTTCTTGAACATGACAATGAGTTCACTGTACTAAAATGGCCCCCATAGTCACCAGATCTCAACCCAATAGAGCATCTTTGGGATGTTGTGGAACGGGAGCTTCGTGCCCTGGATGTGCATCCCACAAATCTCCATCAACTGCAAGATGCTATCCTATCAATATGGGCCAACATTTCTAAAGAATGCTTTCAGCACCTTGTTGAATCAATGCCACGTAGAATTAAGGCAGTTCTGAAGGCGAAAGGGGGTCAAACACAGTATTAGTATGGTGTTCCTAATAATCCTTTAGGTGAGTGTAAATAATGCATGTATATATTTAAGAAATATTTGCATGTATATACTGTATATATATATTTATACATAATTTATATTATATATAAATATAAATGTTATATATAAATAACACATTCTCTTAAATATATACATGCATGTGTGTGTATTTATAAAATAACAGTGCACACACATGTAAACACAAACTTTTATCTTGGATGCAATTAATCATTGCCCAGCACCAATTTAAATGCATTACCGTATCGCATATTGAATATCACATGATTTAACAAGTTATCACAAATCACATTTTTCTTCAGTATAGTGCAGCCCTGCTCAAAACTAACCAAATTAAAAAGCAGTTATTTTATGATCCTTGTACAGGAGAGACTTGGTAATGTTTCCAAACAGAGAAAAAAAGTTGATGTATATATCGGCATCGGTTATCGGACAAAATAAGTCGAAAACTTCCATCATATTGGACATCTGCAAAAATTAAAGTCTATTAGTCTGTTAAACAAAAAAACATATTGCAATTAGTAATAAAGAAATAAAGCATATTGTAATAAAGTCTCCAACATAGTATTATTGAATCAAATCTTTCCATTTTTTTCTTCTAAAAATAGTGTTAGTACATTGTTAGTACCTTGCAGTTTCCTTTCGAGAGCAGTAACGCTGCGGGAACTCTTCCCTTCTAGGCAAGGCAAGGCAAGGCAAGTTTATTTATATAGCACATTTCATACACAATGGTAATTCAAAGTGCTTTACATACTATTAAAAATAATCAGAAGAAATAAGAATATACAAAACAGTTTAAAATAAAGAAACAAGAAAGAACTAAAAATAATTAAAACAGTTTAGAATAAAGAACAGTTTAAAATAAAGAAACGAGAAAGAACTAAAAATAATTAAAACAGTTTAGAATAAAGACTAAAATAAGACACAGTATAAACAGTCGGACAAACAGTGACACAGTGCTCATTCATTAAATGCAAAGTTAAACAGATGCGTTTTGAGTCTGGATTTGAATGTGACTACTGTAGGAGCACATCTGATCTCCTCTGGAAGCTGGTTCCAGCTGCGGCTGGCATAATAGCTAAAAGCAGACTCTCCTTGCTTAGAGTGAACTCTTGGAACTTCTAGCTGATGTGATCCTAATGATCTGAGTAATCTGTTGGGTTTGTATTCCGTGAGCATATCTGCAATATATTGAGGTCCTAGGCCATTAAATGATTTATATACTAGTAATAATACTTTAAAATCAATCCTATAAGTAACTGGCAGCCAGTGTAATGACCTGAGTACTGGTGTGATATGATCATATTTTCTGGTTCTGCTCAGAATCCTGGCGGCAGCGTTCTGTATGAGCTGCAAATGTTTTATGGTCTTTTTGGGAAGGCCAGTGAGGAGTCCATTACAATAATCCACCCTGCTGGTGATGAAAGCATGCACAAGTTTCTCTAAGTCTTGACTGGAAACAAAGCATCTAATTCTTGCAATATTTTTCAGATGATAGTATGCTGATTTAGTTATTGCTTTGACATGACTATTGAAACTAAGGTCTGACTCTAAAGACACACCAAGATTCTTGACCTGATTTTTAGTTGTTTGACCTTTAGAGTGAAGGTATGCGTTCACCTTGAGAACTTCATCTTTGTTTCCAAACACAATGACTTCAGTTTTGTCTTTGTTTAACTGTAGAAAGTTTTGGCACATCCAGCTGTTGACTTCATCAATGCATTGAAGCAGAGAGTCAATGGGGCTGTAATCATTAGGCGATAGGGCTAAGTAGATCTGTGTGTCGTCTGCATAGCTGTGGTAAGAGATTTGGTTCTTTCTCATTATTTTGCTCATTGGGAGCATGTACAGGTTGAACAGGAGTGGCGCAAGAATTGAGCCTTGAGGGACTCCGCATGTCATGGGCGTCCACTCAGACTTATGGTCACCTATACTCACATAATAACCTCTCCCATCTAAGTATGACCTGAACCATTTTAGAACTGTCCCAGAAAACCCCACCCAGTTTTCCAGCCTGTCTAGAAGTATTTTGTGATCGACAGTGTCAAATGCAGCACTGAGGTCGAGTAGAACCAGCACTGATAATTTGCCTGAATCCGTATTTAAGCGAATATCGTTTATTATCTTAATGAGCGCCGTCTCTGTGCTGTGATGCGATCGGAAGCCAGATTGAAAATTATCAAAGTATCCATTTGAGTTTAAGAATTTGTTCAGCTGGTTGAAGACAACTTTTTCAATGATTTTGCCTGTGAAAGGAAGATTTGAGATCGGTCTATAGTTGCTTAATATAGTCTTATTCTACACTTTTGTTGAAATCTTATGGGCTAACGCCAGCTTGGAACAGCTGGCCAATTGTCACGAAGTATGCAAATACTGACAGGCTCGCGGGCAGTATAAATGCATGGACACGACAATTCTTTCTCTTTCTTCACGCTGCCATCGTGGAAGCTGCATCAGGAGAACTAGAATCTTTTTCTCTACGCATCCGATGGAGACTACTTGCAAGATTTGTGCTGGCCCCATTGACCCGCCCGACGAACATCAGTTCTGCGTCGCCTGCCTGGGCCTCGCCCACACCGAGGCGGCGTTGACAGATTCCACCTGCACCCACTGCGCCGAGCTGCCGGTGCGTGCCCTAAGAGCCAGGAGGGATATGGTTCACGCCATAACGGGGACGAGGCCCACTGCCGCCATCAAGCCACTGGTGGGCCCTCCCCCGCCTGGAGGTGAAGACGACGTCGAGGCTTGGAGCCTCCGTCATCCTTCGTCACTGCACTCACCTATCCTCTTCGTGGACGCAAGCTATCGGCAGTGGAGAAGGACTGGGCAGCGTCCGAACCAGACCGCCCCGATCAAGAGGGCCCTTTAGACCTCCAGGAGGAGCTTGCGCTTATGGCGACCAAGCACTCTGCCCAGGCCATTGGCCGCTCCATGGGGTTTATGGTTGTCCTTAACCGGCACCTATGGTTAACCCTAGCTGACCTGAAGGACGCGGACCGCAAGACGCTCCTCAACGCTCCAGTCACTCCCTCCGGCCTCTTTGGTGACACTGTGGAGTCAGTCACGAAGTGCTTCTCTGAGATACAGAAGCGTGCGAAAGCTATGAGCCACGTGATGCCCCGTCGCTCGCTCCAGCCCGCGTCGCTCTTCCTCTGCGCCACGGCCCGCAAGAGAGCCAGCGTGTCATCCTCGGCGACCAAGCCTTCATCCTGACGGACCAGTCAAGAGGAGGAGAGAGTCCGCTGAAGGCCCCGCCCCCAAGCGCTGTGTTCTAAAGTGTCCCCAGTGTTCCGGCAGGCGACAAATGCAATGTTTGTGTAAATGCTGTGTCTGTTTGTGTGAGTTCTACAATAAAAACACATATCCCTTCACAAAAAGAGCTTTTTCCTCCTCTTACATCCAACAGTGTGTCACTCGCCCTGCCCCAGAGCAGCGCGGAGTCGCAGCCCATAACTATAATGGCCTCTCGAGGGCGCAAGAATGCCAATATTTCCCCGCCACGAGCCGTTTCCCCGCCAGTGCTTCTAGCCTTGCTGGGGTGGGGCTCCAGTCTAAACACGTCGTAGAACTAACGCAACCGCGGTGTCATTTCCTAGACGGTTGGAGGGCTATTCCGGGCATTTCACCGTGGCTACTGGGAATAATTCAACAAGGATATTCTCTTCAATTCAGACGCAGACCACCCCGCTTCAATGGCGTGTTCCTGTCACTGACATTGCCCCAAAACACCCCGTTCTGAGACAGGAAGTTCTCAGTTTGCTTGAGAAAGGAGCGATAGAGCATGTCCCTCCGAGCAAGCAGGGGAGCGAGCTATATCGTGGTGCCAAAGAAGGATGGAGGACTCCTTCTGATTCTGGACCTGAGACCCATCAACCGAGCACTGCACAAGCGCGCGTTCAGGATGACACTGATACAGATCCTGGCGCAGATCCGCCCAGATCCTGGCGCAGAAGTCGATTTGAGCTCAATCAACAGCACATGCAAGACGTGCTGTTTCAAAATAGAGACTTTCTCACTGGATTGTTGATGCTATCGCATTGGCTTACGAATGCCAGGGGAAAGATTGTCCCCTTAACATCAGAGCTCATTCGATGAGGACGGTTGCCTCTTCGTGTTCCTGGTCTAGAGGGATGTCTATGCAGGATTTATGTCTTGCTGCTAGCTGGTCTTCTCAGAACACCTTTGCCAGATTTTACAAGCTGGATGTACCGTCTGTGGCGTCGCAAGTGCTTTCGGTGAGTTAAGTTTCTTACTCATGTATTGTGGAATTTTGTAACCAACTATGCAGTGGTTACCACTATGCTGTAAACTCTGTGTATATGGCTACTAGTTTTAATACAGCTGTCACCGCTATTGCCATCGACACTGTGTTTAACCCTCATGCTTGAGTGCTTATTGCGTTGTGTCTGCCCTGTATCAGTGCAGCCTTCACTTTCATTGCGTTTGGAAATGCAAATTTTGATAGGGTCGGAGCTAATGTCTCATTGGTCTAGTTCTGCCTATCAGATGCGAGCACTCCAAACAGCGCAGCTATCGGCTGACTGTCTGTCTCTTCCGTGGCTGGTGTAGTTTGACCCCGTTCTCAGGGCTTATCTTCACTACTTATACGGCAGGATTTAATACAGTTCCCGCAGCGTTGCTACAATGTAGAGTTACCGCTCTCGAAAGGGAACGTCTCCGGTTACTATCGTAACCTCGGTTCCCTGAGAGGCAGGAACGAGACATTGCGTTAGCTGCCGTGTTCGCTGTTTGATCAGCTGTGCAAGCGTTCAGTCGTGATTCTGATGCAATTGTCGCATCCGTGCATTTTATACTGCCCGCGAGCCTGTCAGTATTTGCGTACTTCTCGACAACTGGCCAGCTGTTCCAAGCTGGCGTTAGCCCATAAGATTTCAACAAAAGTGGAGAAGGGAGGAGTTCCCGCAGCGTTGATATGCAATGTCTCATTCCTGTCTCTCAGGGAACCAAGGTTACGATAGTAACCAGAGACGTTTTCTTCATGTCAGTTTTGTAATTAATATTGTTTTATGTTAGATTTGTTTTTTTGTTTTTTGTTTTATATCTTTTCTGTCTCTTCGTTGTTGAAGAAGAAATCAAAATACCAAACCCACCAATATTTTAGATGGGATACTCTGAGGATTAAGTCGTCTTTTTTTTTTTTTTTTTTTTTTTTGATGTAACGAACAAGGTAGTTTCAGAGCTGAGCCTGAGGGGAGAATGGAGAAGTCTTCTGAAATGTGAATGACAGGAGTAGACAGGAAATGACCCTCTGCAATTTCCTTTCTTTTTAGCCTAATTCACGTAGCAAGCAATATTCAATCTCCCTCTTTCATTATTCCAGCAAAGAAAAAGAAAGGAAAACAATCTGTGCTAACCCTTTAATTTTGTAGAGAGAAGGAGCATGGGAATGATAAAGTGTGTTATCGCCTGACTCTCTTCGCCTGAGTTAGCAAATCTAAACACAGTGTGTGATTATGCAAAAAGAGAGAGATGAGCACGAATTCTTTGTTGACACAAACACTCGATTATTTAAATAATGAAACGATTGAATTATCGGCCAAACTTGCAGTGAGAAGACAAAGGAGCGGCTCATCTTTCATTACAGGCGGTGAATACAAGCCTTTGTAATTGAGGACAGAAAGAGGAGACACGTTTGTGTGTGAGGTATTGCTAACGGTTGTGGCAAGTTACGGAGGGTCTGTGAGCTTCTCAAAGGAGAAACTGCATCGCTGTTTGAAATATGGCTCCCTGGTGACACATCTTTCCCTTGCTTTCTGCCTCTACTAAAAGTGCACCGTCACCTTCATGGTTTCTGGATGGCATGTCTCATCAATGAAGGTTGAGTGATTTAAAGGGATATTTCACCCTAAATTAAAAGTTCTTTGCATTTAGCCTACTTAAACTAAATTTATGATTTTCTTCTGTAGACCATAAAATAGATTTCAGGCAGTAGGGAAGTGACAACTAATCAACTAGTTGGCAAGTGAGTTTTTTTTTTCTTCTAATTTTTTTTTTTTTTTTTTTTTTTTTTAAAGTTCAGTCCCCTTTAATGCAAAGCCACAACAGTCATTCATGCATGTTTTTTGTCACACAGTATATTTTGAGTGTCCCATCCTAAGCATTATGTTTTATTGAGGGTGTGTCAAATTAAAGATTATCTAACTTTTAAAAATGTATCTCAAGCCCTTTGAATTCTGTTCCATTCAGTTGACCTCTGTTTAAGTATTGTTTAAATTAAAATGTAAACGCCTCCTAAGTAATGCCCTGAAACCAGCCTAATTATAGAGCGCTCCATTAAGACTGATTTGTTGACTAGACATTCAGAACAGGCAACCCAGCGACTAGTTAATTTTGGGGCGAAAATTAACATCCTATTAAGCAGTGAATAGTGGTCGACAACATCTATATTGGACGATATTTGGCATTTTTTTGCCAAAGTATAAATCGGTTTTATTAACTGCTTTTTTCATCAAGTTAAAATAATTTTTACTGAAATAATTAATTTGGAAAAATAATGAAAGATACATTTTGATTTTTGACTGAAGCTTGAAAGTTTCAGTGACCATGTACTTTTATTGTGCAGCGTCAATATGCTGTACTTTTACATATGTGTTCCGCCAAAGAAAGTAAGTCATGCGGGTTTGATGCGACATGAGGGTGAGTAAATGATTTCTGGGTGAACTGTTCCTTTAAATGGCCAAATGTTGAGATCATATTTCGACTCGTCCTCAATTCTATGAGATCATCAATCATGACAGGCCAATGTAACCACACTGGACTTAATTAGAGTATCTGAGATATGGGTGTAAGCAGTTTATAGAGTTCTTATTTTAGTGCCATCTGTATTTATAGATGTAGAATGGACTTTATGTAGTCTTGTGGTGATTAAACCAGACCTGATAACAATGGAAAGATGACATGATTTGTGGAACGATATATAATGATCTTGCAACTTGTATGGAATTTGAGGAAACTCTTTTTTAAAATGGCAATAGTATGGAAAACCCTTCAACTCTTGTTCATTGTGCGTTTAGTACTCTTATGTACTAAAGTGGCTCTGTGCCATTCTGTCAGTTTCCTTCAGTGTATTTTTAAGTTAAGAGCTCAATCTTTTAAAAGCGTTCTGTTATCGGGGTCCCTCAGGTCCTCTGTCTTGAAGAAAATGACACACAGAGTGCTTAATTTTTGACCTCAAGTGAAACAATTATCGGATAAATTTGATTAAATGTCACTGAACTCTCAGTGAGCCAGTGAGCAGTATCCAATAGCTTCCAGAGAGAAAGACTTTAATGAATGTTTTGAAACTGTTCATCGACCCATATTAAACATGTAGAGTTGTACCCATATTGAACATGTACAAAAAAAACATGTTTTTTATTTATTTTTTTGTAGTGATAGATAGGCACATTTCTCAGTATTAGGTTTTTATGTCACAAAAGTGAGTACACCCCTCACATTGCAGCAAACATTTTAGTATATCTTCTCAAGGGACAATACTATAGAAATGAAACTTGGATATATTTTAGAGTAGTCAATGTGCTGCTTGTATAGCAGTATATATTTACTGTCCACTGAAAATAACTCTACATACAGCCATTATTGTCAAAATAGCTGGCAACAAAAGTGAGTACACCCTAAGGCCCAATCCCAATTCTACCCCATACCCCTTCACTTTCCCCTACCCCTCTGTTTTGCTTGTTCACGTGAAGGGGTAGGTTTGTCTCGATTCTCTTTTGGTTGTAGGGGTAGGGGTAGGGGGAAGGGCCAGATAGCCCTTCAAACGA
>NC_137129.1:34259366-34279366 GCF_949319135.1 Squalius cephalus | reverse complement strand
ATTTACTCTGTAAATGGGCCGTAAGCTGTCTTGAAAAAAAGCTTCTTAACTGCAGAAACATAAATATGCTAGTACCTTTGTAGTCTTTAACAAACTTAAAGAGCTAAACTGCTAATAACTGATTCAAGCCATAATCTATACTCATTGCACTTGGGAGGTGTCAAAAAAGAGGAAGCATAAAACGGTGCAAAACCAAGCTGAAGAGGAGATGAAAGATGACACATAAAGTACACCTGGCAACCTCCAGTAAACATGGCATCTGTCCTAGTAATCATGGTAGAGTGGTAATGAGGGTTGATGGGGACGAAGTGATGGAAGAGAAGGCAGTAACAACACAGCATGCTAGCTGTCACCAATGACACTTTCAGAAGTCTGAGGACAGACAGCAAGATGACCGAACTCATACACTTGTCATGAAAAACATTATTACTGTATGTGACAAGCCCTCGCAATGAGAGACTTGTAGCCCCTCTATTGTGAAAAATCTTTGAGAATTTCTAAGGGATTATTCTTCCATATGTGAAATTTATTCACCCTCATTCCATTCCATACCCATATACAGTGAGGAAAATAAGTATTTGAACACCCTGCTATTTTGCAAGTTCTCCCACTTGGAAATCATGGAGGGGTCTGAAATTGTCATCGTAGGTGCATGTCCACTGTGAGAGACATAATCTAAAAAAAAAAAATCCAGAAATCACAATATATGATTTTTTAACTATTTATTTGTATGATACAGCTGCAAATAAGTATTTGAACACCTGTCTATCAGCTAGAATTCTGACCCTCAAAGACCTGTTAGTCTGCCTTTAAAATGTCCACCTCCACTCCATTTATTATCCTAAATTAGATGCACCTGTTTGAGGTCGTTAGCTGCATAAAGACACCTGTCCACCCCATACAATCAGTAAGAATCCAACTACTAACATGGGCAAGACCAAAGAGCTGTCCAAAGACACTAGAGACAAAATTGTACACCTCCACAAGGCTGGAAAGGGTACGGGGAAATTGCCAAGCAGCTTGGTGAAAAAAGGTCCACTGTTGGAGCAATCATTAGAAAATGGAAGAAGCTAAACATGACTGTCAGTCTCCATCGGACTGGGGCTCCATGCAAGATCTCACCTCGTGGGGTCTCAATGATCCTAAGAAAGGTGAGAAATCAGCCCAGAACTACACGGGAGGAGCTGGTCAATGACCTGAAAAGAGCTGGGACCACCATTTCCAAGGTTACTGTTGGTAATACACTAAGACGTCATGGTTTGAAATCATGCATGGCACGGAAGGTTCCCCTGCTTAAACCAGCACATGTCAAGGCCCGTCTTAAGTTTGCCAATGACCATTTGGATGATCCAGAGGAGTCATGGGAGAAAGTCATGTGGTCAGATGAGACCAAAATAGAACTTTTTGGTCATAATTCCACTAAACGTGTTTGGAGGAAGAAGAATGATGAGTACCATCCCAAGAACACCATCCCTACTGTGAAGCATGGGGGTGGTAGCATCATGCTTAGGGGGTGTTTTTCTGCACATGGGACAGGGCGACTGCACTGTATTAAGGAGAGGATGACCGGGGCCATGTATTGCAAGATTTTGGGGAACAACCTCCTTCCCTCAGTTAGAGCATTGAAGATGGGTCGAGGCTGGGTCTTCCAACATGACAATGACCCGAAGCACACAGCCAGGATAACCAAGGAGTGGCTCTGTAAGAAGCATATGAAGGTTCTGGCGTGGCCTAGCCAGTCTCCAGACCTAAACCCAATAGAGAATCTTTGGAGGGAAAAGAAAAACTCCGTGTTTCTCAGCGACAGCCCAGAAACCTGACTGATCTAGAGAAGATCTGTGTGGAGGAGTGGGCCAAAATCCCTCCTGCAGTGTGTGCAAACCTGGTGAAAAACTACAGGAAACGTTTGACCTCTGTAATTGCAAACAAAGGCTACTGTACCAAATATTAACATTGATTTTCTCAGGTGTTCAAATACTTATTTGCAGCTGTATCATACAAATAAATAGTTAAAAAATCATACATTGTGATTTCTGGATTTTTTTTTTTTTTAGATTATGTCTCTCACAGTGGACATGCACCTACGATGACAATTTCAGACCCCTCCATGATTTCTAAGTGGGAGAACAAAATAGCAGGGTGTTCAAATACTTATTTTCCTCACTGTAGCTTCATTTCCAGGGAACACAAAAGGTGATTTTTATTTTATTTCAAGAAGTCAGTCATATAGATTTCTAACAATCTGAGATTGTCACATTTCCATGTGATATATTGTTTAAAACAGCCATGTTCAAACAAGCTTTTGGCTAATATTGAATCTAGTAGTTTCGCGATATGCCGGTATTGACGATAACGGTGATATTTAAAAAATGAAATATCTTTATCGTGTTAACCCATTTGTGCCCAAATTTTTCTGAATGGTTTCATGCATATAATCCTGTTAATAGTGTCCTATGTGAACATGTTCTGCATTTATTTTCCCCAGGTTTTTTTTTTCTTTCTTGAAAATCATATTTGAATGTGCGGCAACTATAGTTGCCGGTGGGCAAATATGTTGTATGCACCCCTTCAATGTAAAATATGAATAGGAGGAGAACATTTGGCATTTATCTCAAAATAACTGCTTTCAACAGATCAATCTTTATTCATAAACAAATTTATTATGTATAAAAGTCGAAGAACATTTGATGCAGAACCAAAAAAAACTGCATCTAGCTTATAATCTCTTGAATATGAAAACACAACAAACAACAAATCCATTTGCCTTAACCATTGTGCACTGTTCAGGGTCTTTTTGACCCACATTTCTGACTTTCATTCATGGGGATAACATGGATAATTTGACATGGTTAAGTGTTTTTAAAAGATTTTTGCCCATCTTTTGGAAAATGCTGTTCTAAAAGTAACAATTTATCACTTTAACCAGTAGATGGCTGCAGAGCACCACTATTTGCTATTTGCTTTTTGACTAACTGAAAGACATATTTTCACAAGTTTTTCCAGTTGTACTCATATCTACATATAATGAAATCACAATTATAATAATAAAAGTTACTTTTTGTCAAAGTTTAGGCACTTTTTGTACTGAAAAAAAAAATGTTATATTATGATTAGAATCAAATGAATTTGATCAATGGACAAAATTCATCCTCAAAATCAGAAACAACACCGAACACACAGACAGAAATGAAGTGGCACACTTTAAATTTGTAGAATTATATGGAAAAACAGATGTTTGAAATAAATTATAAACTCTAAAAACTCCAACTTTTCTCTTTGTAACATCCTGATCAGGTTTGATTCTAATCATAATGGAACATTATTGAAAAACTGATTTTTTTTCAGTACAAAAACTGCCAAACTTTGACAAAAAGTAACTTTTATTGTTATAATTGTGATTTCATTATATGTAGATATGAATCTAACTGGAAAAACAGTTTGAAACTTTTAGTACTTTTAGAGCTCTGCAGCCATCTACTGGTTAAAGTGATTTTTTTTTTTTTTTTTTTTTACTTTTAAAACTGCATTTTCCAAGATTTGGCCAAAAATCTTACACTAAACCATGTCAAATAATCCATGTTATCCCCATGAATGAAAGTTAGAAATGTGGGTATTTTATAAGGCAAATTTTTTATTAATTTTTTTTTCTTTTTGGAGAATTTTTCTTTTCTTTTTTTGAACATTTTGTGGAGTAAAAATGTCCAAATGAAGAGTAAAAACATTAATAAACTGAGTAAAATTACATTTGTTTAAAATATATATATTGTTACAAAATAACATTTTGTTGCCTGGGGTCTCTCAGACCCCAAACAGCCTGACTGTAAACCTCAAACGAACAGCGCACAAGGGTTAAAGTTGTGGAACATAGTGCAGAACAAAGTGCAGCCATAACAGGGCATTGTGTATCAAAAAGGTAAATGAAAATAAATAAATAGAATGAAGAAAAAAATATATCTATATAGAGATGTCATTTAAAGGGTTAAGTTATGTTTATGCACTAAACAAGACCAATAAACTTGATTTATTAACCTATTAACACAGTATACCCCATTTTCCCATGATATATGTACTTACAAGGCATTTAGTTGCCGCTTGGACTTTTGACTAAGTATACAAAAAACTATATATCTCTTGTAAGATTTGTTTTGTTTGGCTGATTCTAGAGACCTTCATGATTATGTAGATATATATATGTCAACAAAAAATACTTATTAGTAACATGAAAATGACCTTTCTTTGGGAGCGTTTCCCTTCGCCCTGCTTCCTGGAAATAGGGGTAGGAAGTTGACAGCCTCATGTGACAGGGAGGAAGTGAATACCTTTTTTTTTCTCTTGAAATCCTTTATTTGGTTGTTTGCTTGCAATTCATTGAGAAATAAAACATGGACAACATCTAGAAAAATATTTACAAAAGGAAAATGACAACTATGTACTGCGGCAACTATAGTTTCCGGTGGGCTTAAATGGGTTAATTAGGGGTGTCGCAATATACCGATATTGGTGATAACCGTAATAGTTTAATAGTAATATAATAATAATATAAGTAATAATATAATATTTCCAATAGTACGATAAAATGACATGTAAATTATCCAGCGCCATTATCTGGTTGACGTCCCAACGTCCAGTAAGTGTCGGTATTGCACCTTTTTTTTTTTTTTTTTTTTTTTTTTTTACCCATAATAAGGCAATGTGAGCATTATGGAGTACTAAACTCACACATGTAATTTGTTTCATTCATACTTGAAAGTCCACACGTGAGACTCATGAATAATAAGTGCCAGGAAATTCCTAATATGGACAAAGATATCCAGCGTTCTGTGTTCTTCAAGCCATCTTGGGTATTTTCATAAGGATAATGTATATCTATAATGCAATGTCAATCGACATAGGTTTTATCACTGTATATAATACTATAAAATAAAATTATTTATTTTTAATTTCTATTTTATTGATAACATTATCATTTCTTTTCAAGATTTCAATAGATATCACAATATATATTGTGAATTATTTTGGCCACGTAACCAGGTAGTGAAAAATCTGATATCGTGACAGCCCTAACTGAATGTACTATTTAGAAAAAATCCATAGTTTTTCTTTAACTGTTGTAGTTAAATTAACTATATATGGCCTACTGTATCAAATTTGATCTGCACATTTTAAAGGCCTCTAAATTATCAGCTTGATTATCAACATTGCTGAAACACAATCTACCACATACCTTCTGTCGTCTGATTGATCATTTCAAGGACGTAAACAATAACAAACGTGTTGGAATGCTACTGCGCATGTCTGTGTCACAGGATCTACCACACCATCCGTCACACCCTCAACACCAGATCATCCAGCTACACCCATCCACCCTAAGCACCGGAATACTAACATAAGCAGTCAACCTCCACATCACATTTGTCTGATCTATACATGTCACGATCCACACTAGGAAACACAGGAGAAGATCCAAATGCAGTAAGTATCTTTAATGAGGGAAATCCGTTACTCAAAATCCAGTCCAGGCAGAGGTCATAACCAGGGTAGCAATCAAACATAAACATAAACATAAACATAAACAGGCACAAGACAAACTGGCAAGAACAGAACTCGGAAGTGGCGTGATAATTACAAGGACTCCGTGACACATACTAAAACAGACAGGGTTATATACACAGGGAAATGACAATGCTAATGGGGAATTGGCTGAGTGCAATGATTAGTGACAAGGGACAGCTGAGTGCAATGAAGAACAATGATCGTGGGGAATGTAGTTCAGAATGTGACAGACACCGTGGGGAAGGAGGACATCTAGTGGTGACCCAGGGAACTCAAACCAGACACTGTGACAACAATACACACTTCAACTTACCTGGCTACTTACCTGAGACTACTACTCGATCGTCTTCAGTCATCTGTCTCCCTCATCCAGCAATTCTCCTGATCGTTATATCCTTCAAACACAAGTCAGTACAGTTACCGCACAGCTAAGTCTATTCAAACTATCAGACTGCTTAATCTCTCACCTGCTGTCCTCGTCTGCTGCCTGTATCCATTCCTGCATTCCAACTGTTGTGTTTCACATACGCCTGTGTTGTCTTATTCTGATAACAGTCTGGTCCTGAAGCATATCTGGTGGTGCCATTTTTAAATCTCAGATCTGTCAAAAAAAGTGCGTCCTTTTTAAAGTCGATCATAAAACGGAACAGTTAAGATTTTTTACAAAAATGATGATGTGGAATTACCGGACCCTTTAGACTTTAAGGTGCAAACTTTCACACAAGACATTAAAGATTTACCTGAAGTATCTTAGCCAGACGTCTATCATTATCTGGTTGACACTGTGTGCGTCAACATGAGAGATGCGGTAAAAGCATATCGCAGTCTTGGTGCTTACAGTTACTTTCTTAGCTGAAAGGCTGGGAATATTTGTTTGTACAATGTGGTTGACATTTGTCTTGTGTTTGGTGAAGCTAAAGCAAGTCAAACAGTGTCAAATGTCGCTAAGATGCCCGTGGAGATTATTAGTGGACATTGCACTTGCATGGCTGGCTGTATATCTATGCAAATAATAATTTACATTGCTAACAGTATGCTAGTAAACTAATTGCTATGAGCCAATATAACTTATTTCATACATTTCAAAATGTGTGTGCTTAAGTTAGGTGATGTTTGTAGTCATGTAGCTTGAATCTTTGTTGCTGTGGAATAATTTGTAAGAGAGGGTTTAAATGCTCCATCTGAGCCCTACATGTGGTCACAAATAAGCAATTCAAAGCTGGCTACAGCATATTTTCTAATCCATAAACCTGTATTACTTTAAACTTAAAGATTATTAATTGTACAACACCACTTTGTTTTAGATTGATCCAAAACCAGTGGCAGACAGTGACTTTTCCAAGCCAGTCAGACAAGGAGCAGTTCTCAATAGAACATACTGCAATCCAGTCATCACTTGGTTTTTGGAAATCTAAACACTTAGGCCTACATTTTCGAAAGTAGGGTAGTCCCAGGCCTGTAGGAGCATCCAAACACCAAGCAACATGGACCTTATTTTAACTTTGACAAGATGTTTTGAATGGGCTTGACAACTAACCGGAAATGTCCAAGGAAGTAAGACGTCACCTCCTTAAACTGGCGAATAGCCTTTGAAATGGTCTATAATATTTTAGTAAGTAAAAGGGCTTTTAGTATAATTCTAAAAATGAGATACATCAGGCTTTTGAGTTTTGAGGAATGTTTATTTATACATCTCTCAGTCATCATTGAATTGAATTGCATTATATGTTTTGCCTCCCACAATTAAAACCACAGAGCTTTTATTTTAAAACTAAGCATTTAAATAGCATCTTACTAAGACATGGCAGATATAGAGTGACAATATATGTTAACATGCATCTTATGTAAGTAGTCTCTTATACTGTTGTAAAGATTTCACTGATTTACATAAGCTACAGGTATTATACTGTATCTTTTTTTTTAGCCATGTAACCAAATTGCATATTGCTTAGTTTGGGCCTCTGAATAAAATTGAGTTGTCTAAATGTTCAGACAATGAAGGATGGGAAAGGGGAAAATTCAGGAAAGAGGGGCTAAGGGTTAGTGATTGAGAGTGGGAACATTTTGTTGATTGACCATTCCTGACTCGTATATGATTGTGGAAGAGAAGGAGAGCTAAAGGACTCAATGGAACAGACGAGACATTTGCAAAGCTAATAGTAACACTTGAAATGCTCTGCTCTGCCTTCCACTGTGACTTTATCCTAACCTTATGCTTGATGCTTTTTGATTAATGTTTTAAAAGCCTCCCTGCCCACAAGAAAGCCATTTGAGAGCTCTCTCGTAACAAAGGGAAGAACATTGCATCTAGCATAACAAATGCACTATATTATGCACTGTAATATGCCTCACCGCCTTTGCACATTAAAGCTAAATCCACCTCCAGAAAATACTTTGTAGATGGGACTCTGCACTTAAAACTAGATAATGACTTGTATTATTAAAATTTGTATCATTATCTCTAGAGCAAGCAGCTCACTTGAAAAGTATCGAAAAGCAATATACTTGCTATAGGTGAGATGCAAAAATAAGTCTCGAAGGCCATTTTCTTGGTTTGCTTGTATAACTAGTTCATTCACTGCCTGATTTGTTAGTCCGTTTTATTGGTGTTCAGACTTTTTTCCATATCTTTTTTTTCTCCTTTGCACTTAGTTGTACTGTATATAGGCAGAAGTTAGAGTTTTGCGAGTGAAGGCTGAATGTCTCCAATAGTGACACAAGCCTTCAAATTGCGCAAATTGAAATTGCGAATTGAAAATACGCCTAATGGAAACACGTCAATTTCGCAAAAACTCCCATTTATCGCAAAGAAGTTTTTGCGCTCGCATGAGGTGGTTTTTCAGGCAATTCGAAAAAGGAATATTTCGTAAAACTGCAATGGAAACAGTTTTTGCGCATTTACAGTCACCTAACTTAGAAGGCGCGGTGTGTTTGGACAGAATACGAGACAGATTTCTTTATTAAATTCATAAAAGACAAAAGAATGACAGAAATACTAGATTCTAAACCTCAAAGAAATGCCACAATCAAGACCTCGGAGCAGAAATGAGTGAGAAAAACCCAGAAACACCTCATATGTGCCGCTCACAGTATAAGGTTCTTTCCTTGCCATTAATGCTTGGATAATACGCCAACGTTTCCTTCCATTAATAATAATAATGTCTAGTGCGGTACGTGGCTGTGATATATATAAACTTACCAACGTCCGTTGCCATGATTTTTGGAATGACTTATCGCGAGAGGAAAAAAGGACGTTTTAGTCGCATAACATCGGTTAATGGAAACGCCGCCATTTCCCAACAGTTTTTTATCGATATTTAGAAAAAATCGCAAAAGTTTTGTGCAAATCTTTAATTGAAACGCGCCTACAGTCAAGCAGGGAGAACAAAAAGGTGAGATTGTGGCCGTGAAAGTACAAGGCGCATTATCTGCCATGCTCTCAATTTTATTCTCCCTCCCTCATATCCCTCTTTCTCTTCAACTCCTTCCAAACGGTGGCAGCTATTAGTGCTGAATGGAGCTGAATTGAATTAGCGCTGCCCACCGTTTCTCTAAAAGCGCCAGGGCCCAGGGGCACCATCACCATGCTAATAAAGCCCATGCTCTTACCGTGTGAGGAAAAGTGGCCGGAATTGCTGATGGGAGGACGTCAGGTGGGGGCGGGGGGGCTTTCTTCATGACTCAAAGGCGGACATGAGCAGAAAGCAGACGGAGCTCGCTTGAATAACAGCGCTCACCCCTGCGTTCCCATCGGCGTTCCGCGGGTCTGAGTGACACTGCAACAATAACTCACGCTGCAGCGTCCGCACTGCTTCAGGCCGCCTAGAATAATTTTTAGCTGCTTGCGGCGCTTTTGGAATAGTGGGGCGCCACAGTTTAACTGTAATTACATTCATTTTCCAAACTCCAGCTCATGCAAAATGCCAAGACTGCACTCAAAGAGAAAGGAAATGTGCGTCGAGGGGATCCAAAGTATTTGAGAGTATAGCATCATCCATATTCACCATCGTAACTTTGTCACAAGTTCATGTTAAAGTGTATAGAAGTTGGCTCCTCAGGAATAAATGCATAGAATGGCAAGGTCATGGGTTCAATTCACGTTCAAAATTGATCTCCCAAATGCACGGGGAGTTTGTGTAAAAGCTGCTGCCAAATTCTTAATTGTAACTAGGGTTGTCACAACATGAATAGAACAGTAGTCACCAATAATCGTGAAATTGTACACATTTATATGAGCCACCTAACAGTAGGTACTAAATCTGATACTCAATAGTTCAAAAGCAGAAAGGAATTTAAATGTATGTATTGACCAGAATTACTGGTATTTTTGACAGCACTGTGTTGTCTAAAAATATATATAAATAAAAATGGATATACAGTATATTATTGAAAGTATGTGTATGCCACCAGATGTGTCTTATTTTAGCATTCATGTGGTTTGAGTTGGCTCTTAATTGTATCCTAAATTTTTAACTACATATTTTAAGCACAACTGATGAATCATGACTTGCATAAAAGCGTTTGCACACAGGTTTTGCACCAAAGTATGTGCACTCAGTTAGTGAATGAGACCTAATGTGTGCCATTATGTCGTGATGGTACTTGAATTAAGCATACCGAACAGTTTCTTTTTCATGCTAGTTTGAGATAATCTTATTTCAAGACAGACTATTGACTGCTTATTAGAGAAACTCCATAGACGGTTGTTCAACCAAAACAACAACATTACTGAAAGAATTATGTCAGAATTAAGAATCAGGCCAGCTGTGAAATGTACCCATCACGGTGCTATTCGATGATCAAAGAAACGCTGCCATAGCGGCAGAGGAAGGAGGAGGTAAGAAGCAAGAATTGTAATGCATGTCCATGCAGAGAACAAGGCAAAGCAAGGGGTAGTATAAAAGACAGCCTTGCTTAATTTCTGTATGAATAAACCGGCAACATGCTGAGCGACTCGCTGTGCATCTAGGAAAGAAAAATCTGTGGACCGAAGCGCTTCCTCTAATTACACACTCTGGTAGAGCATAGCATAGCACATTTGAGAAGCATGGGCTGGTAATAGTCCACACAATCTCTGCATCTTTAACAGTATCTAATTGACAACCATTAAAGTAGCTAGTCTGTGTTAAAGTGATGGGTCATTGTATTTTGGCACTGTGTGACCAAAGCTTGTAGGATGCAGTAGGATCAATGGTCACACTTTAGAATCGGGTCCAATTCTCACTATTAACTACGACTTTTGCCCCACTAAAAACTCCTAATTACTACTAATTAGTAGTTAGTAAGGTAGTTGTTAAGTTTAGGTATTGGGTAGGATTAAGGGATGTAGAAAATGGTCATGCAGAATAGAATAGTGCGGGTATGACGTCAGAACCCAGAAGTCTAATTCGCCTGAGATTTTCATATGGGGTTTTATAATGGGGTTTTTCCATTTATGAGTAAAGTAATGCCTGTGGTAAACATAATGACGATACTTTGAATTTTTTTTCACTGCACACACTCACACCCCAAGCTTTCTTATCTAGTTAGCCTAGTTATTAAAAACGTACATTTTCAAAAATGAACATAACTGCTTCAAAATTCGAGGTTTCACTATAAGTGTGTGTTATTTACTTTGTATAGCAAAACGTCAAAGTATAGTCATAGTTATATTTACCACATTATTTTACACAAAACTCAATATACCCCATTATAAAACCCCATAGGAAAATCTCAAAGGAACCAGCGGCGAATTAGTCTTCCGGGTTCTGACGTCATACCTTTTATAAGGTTTTTAGTACTTTAGTAGTTATTAGTACTTTATAAGTTACTAATAAACAGCCAATATCATTGTAATATGCATGCTAATAAGCAATTAGGGTTACACTTTATTTTAAGGTGTCATTGTTACAGTGTAATTATATATTTAAGTACTGAGTAATATTACTTAACTACATGTACTTATTATAGGATTAGGGTTTGACTTAACTTAACTTGAATTAACTGTTATTACTATAGTAAGTGCATGTAAAATATGTAATAAGGACACTGTAAAATAAAGTGTTGCCGCAATTAGTTAACTGTGACAATTAGACACTAAACAAAGGTGACTCAGGATGAGTAAAGCCATCAACCAACAGCCAAACAGAATTTTGACTGACAGATGAAGTCTGAAGTCTGTCTGTCATTAAAATAATGTACAGGGTGGGCCATTTATATGGATACACCGTAATAACATGGGAATGGTTGGTGATATGTCCTAGATGAACAGTTTCCTGGAAAGTGGATTGGTCGTCGTGGGCCAGTTGAATGGCCCCCAAGGTCTCCCGATCTGACCCCCTTAGACTTTTATCTTTGGGGTCATCTGAAGGCAATTGTCTATGGTGTGAAGATACGAGATGTGCAGCACCTGAAACTACGGATACTGGATGCCTGTGCTGGCATTTCTCCTGCGGTGTTGCTATCAGTGTGTGAAGAGTGGGAGAACAGGGTTGCATTGACAATCCAACACAATGGGCAGCACATTGAACACATTTTATAAGTGGTCAGAAACTTGTAAATAACTCATGAACGAATAAAGTTACGTTGAAACCAAGCACACCATTGTTTTTCTTGTGACATTACCAATAAGTTTGATGTGTCACATGGCCCTCTTCCTATTGAAAAAACAAAAGTTGTATCCAAGATGGCCGACTTCTAAATGGCCACCATGGTCACCACCCATCTTGAGGAGTTTGCCCCCTCACATATACTAATGTGCCACAAACAGGACTTTAATATCACCAACCATTCCCATGTTATTACGGTGTATCCATATAAATGGCCCACCCTGTATTATACAGTATAGACTTTTTTTCAAATATTTTTAAGAAGTATCTCTTTGCTTACTTTCTGTTTACCCTCATGATGTTGCAAACCCGTCTGATTGACATTCTTCTGCAACATAATCAACATAATCCATGTACATGGACTTAAATTTAAGCGTTTGTGTGCAAAGACTGGTATAAAATGTGCAAAATGGTTGACACATTTCTTTAAAATATAATTTGTTTTCCACTGAGGAAAGAAATTCAAACAGGTTTTATAATTATCCGTCAAAAATCCCATCTAGAGGTGATCTGGGAAACTGAAACTAACTGCAACTGATACTTGCACTCATTAGTGTACTGTACATGCTCTGGCAAGGATGAAATGAATATTTCTAGAATGCAGCGTACATTGTACTTGGTTGGATGAAAGGGATTTTTCAGATTTCTTTAGGTCATGTCAGAACTGTGTGAATGCCAGTGGAAATATTTACATTGTGTTTGAACTGTTTCATTTAAAGAATCATGGCCAAAGCTTAATGATTATAAGTTAATGTTAAAAACTGAAAATAAAATATACTGTACAAAGTATGCCTACTTTTGTAGCTGATAAAGAAGTGTAAAGACAGTGATACTGTTGTTTAATGAAATAAGCCATATTTGTAAGTAGTTATTGGTCTTTTGAACATTGTAAACGACTTCTGAACTTCCAAGGAGGCAACATTAATCTAATGCCAGCTGGATATCCTTTCCTCTGCAATTTCGACATTGATCTGACAACAGGGGGTACAGGGTTTTCCCTGTTGGCACCATCATTGTCTGCATGCAATTGGCAACCTCTAGCTTTGGCAAAAATCTTGTCACCTATAGCATTTTGTATCTCACCCTCATTGGCTGACACAACACAGAGGTCTGCCAACCTACTGGAGCGTAGCCTCTTGTCTTTTTAGAGTCACCAAAGGAAGGATAGAGCCATTTGTACTCGAGATGGCAGGGAAGCCCTTAACATTTTAACAACTTGGTTGCAGTTGGCCTTCATCTACTACAAGACACAAGATGAACCATACATACTTAATATTTACAACAAAAATGAATTTGAGAGTCGTGTTTGCGCTAGCTTGGTTAACAGTGGTTAATCTGCATAGGAGGCCCTTGAGACTTATAAGATGGTTAAAGTTCACTGGCTTGTCGATGGTAAGAACATTGTAAGAGTGGTTTTATTGTGTATTTTAGTGCTGCTCTGTGAACTAGCTTGATGTATTACGTAGCACTCAAACTGCCCATCTGCTCGCCTCCTTTGTTTTGTGATGTTTTGCTTATTTTAGCAGTCCGCTAAGGTTGACTGTATTTTCCCATGGCAAGCTTTGTTTTCGTTTAATTTGACTTTGGCAGAGTGTGCAATAAAATCACTCATTTGTTTACAGGACACAGTGGGCGTTCGGTGAGATTGTATGTCTTTTGTGCCGTAGTTATGTTGATATTTTCCTGAATATCACATCTCAATTGTTTGTTTTTGTGGCGCTTGGTTGTAAAGTAAACAGGCAATGACACTGATATTTTAATGAAATAAGCCTTGTTGTCAGTAGTTATTTTCAGAAATTAAGTTATGTCATGTTGATGTTGATATAGTTGGAACCATATGGATCATCCATATTGATGTGGAGCTCTCTTGGCTGGAAGTGGATATCCTCGTCATTAACATGCAAGAAAACCTGTTTTTCTTCAAGCGCAGACTCATTCCCAGACCAAAGCTCAGCTAACCTGTTTACTTGTAGCTGTTTTAACACTGCGAACAAATGTCGTGTGATTTTACCAGTAATCTGCCCCCTCCCGAGAGAGGTATGGAGGTGTGCTGTAATGACAGGCCTGTTTCAGAAGCCACCTGTCATGACCTGCCTCGCAGCGGGGCCGCGCACATGCTAACTCAACACAGCCATTCATCTCCCCACGCTAATTGTCATACACTTATTCATCGGATTAGCTGCGTAATTATTCCTCATAATTACTACTTATTGTTCTCACTCGTTGTTTCCTTGCTCAATTTGTTTGTTTGCATTCACGGCTTGCCGGCGAAAAGAAAGGAATTCATTGTCATGCCAAATGAAACAATTTGGATTCAAATGAAATAGATTTAATTTAGAGTGTAGGGGGTGATCTTAAACTAAAGAGGCGGAAAATTGAAACAACAGGTGAATGAAGACAGATAGAGTACAAAGGAATTACAAACACCTAAATGCTGTTAATCTAAGAGATAGCCTTAGTCTATATGTATTATTTTAAATGATTCAAAAAGAGTCTTCATAAGGAAAATAATAAAATAATAGGCTACTTGTGGTGTAATCACTTTTTTTTTTCTTTTTTTTGCAGTATTAAAGAGAATGACAATATTTTTTTTCTTTATTCAGTCAGCAAGACTTATGTAAATGAGATGTTTATAATAATTGATGCATACGTGTTTCACAGGATGTTGTTAGCTCTATGATAATATAATGATCATGATGATTTTTTTATTATTATTAAAAGTATTTTAAAGCAGTGATGGTTTGCAGTAGTTTTAAGGCAAGGCTCCCACCGATTGAACATGAATGATATTTTTCTGAGCGACTCTGTGCTAGATCTTGCAAGGTCAAGTTAATCAAATCAATCACAATTTTGTGTTTATCAGTGCTATCATGCCTTTAGACAGCAATTGCATTGATTTTAATGTCACTTTTTTATGTTTCGTTTTTGATGGCAGTTTACCTAGGTATTAAATAGGACCAGCACCAAGTTTGTTTGGCGCATTCACATTTAACCCAATGTTTTTGCAAACGCTTTTCTCAGACCCCTGAAACAAATTCAAGGAGAACTCCGGTCAATTTTAACATTGAGCTCATTTTTTTGTCAATTTGGAGTGCTGTCAATACAGAGAACAACGACAAAAATCGGTGTTGCCTACACCGTGTTATCCTCTTTTTAAAATTTGCACCCTGTTGACTTCAATGGGGCAATATTTAAACCTGCTTTTAGCCTCTTAACATCCTTGATGTGTCATTACAAGTGCACAGGTCATGTGAGTGATTCCTTCAGAGTGAACACGAGTGAATCTGACTGCAGTAGATGTGAAAGAAATGGATAAAAATGATGTTATTTAAGCCAGCGCAAATACCTGTATTTACATCCTGTTTTCAGTTGAAGTCCAAAGTAGTCGATTGTCGAGTTCACGCGCATAGGTTTAGTTACCTATGATCACGCGTGTGAACTCGGCAATCGACTACTTTGGACTTCAACTGAAAACAGGATGTAAATACAGGTTCAGATTCACTCGTGTTCACTCTGAAGGAATCACTCACATGACCTGTGCACTTGTAATGACACATCAAGGATGTTAAGAGGCTAAAAGCAGGTTTAAATATTGCCCCATTGAAGTCAACAGGGTGCAAATTTTAAAAAGAGGATAACACGGTGTAGGCAACACTGATTTTTGTCGTTGTTCTCTGTATTGACAGCACTCCAAATTGACAAAAAAATTAGCTCAATGTTAAAATTGACCAGAGTTCTCCTTTAAGTGTGAGGACGTGTTATGTGTGGGAAGTAAAGCCAAACTAGTGCAGGAATGGTGCAGGAATAGTGCAGTGTAGTTATGACGCTGAGAGGATAGAAAAAAAAAAAAAACTCAGCAGAAGCATGGGTTGGAACTATATGCTGAGAAAGTATCCCCGCAGGGCTCCTCTTGGAAGGATTATATTTGGTGCTCTTTGGGTCTACAGTGTATCTTTACATCAAGATAAAACCAAGATTGTATCAGGCTGTGCTATGTCTGAGGAAAGGGCCTTTTTTTTTCCACGTTGCTCCATATTAGCAACACTCGAAGCTGTGTTCTTTGCTTTAGCTTAATTATCATTGTCTATTAAGTGGTTGTGCTTTCAAATACAAAACCGGTGGACTAAAATCAGCTGCAGAAAATAGAGATGGAAAGAAGTGAGACGCCTGGAGCGGCAGAGTCTCTTGATAAAGTACATTTACAATGACCCATTTCTGTCTGTTTGCTAACTCAGTGATGCAGTGAGTGATCGTGGCTAAGAAAAGTCAACGGTTTGGCCTTTTATTTCTTCTCAATCCTTTAACAGGTCATGTCTGTAGTCATCTCAGGCAGTTTGTGATCACTTTAAAGCTTAAGCTTTAAGCAGAAAAAAAATCGTCTGCCCTATTCGGACCAGATTAGTTTAAATGGGAACGCGGGGTAATGTAATTATTATCTGAGCTTTTATGTCCAAATCGACCATGTCAGTGATTTTTAAGACTTTTTGGCCTTCTGTAAAATGCTCTGCAAAGGTAATTGTAGCCTTGTGTGAATTGACACCAGAAAATGAAAAGATAACATTTGCTTTTGCATATGGACTTAAAAGGATAGTGCACCCAAACATTTTATTTCCCTCACATCATTCCAAACATTTCTTCAGAACACAGAAGTGAAAAATATTTTTTTTCTCTCTAGGGCTGTTGAGATAACCGCAATATTGTAGCTGGGACGGTTATCGCATTACAGCAATACCGCAATACCGCGGTCACGTGACGCCTACCACGGGTCTGAGCTCGTCACTATCATCACAGGAAAATAAAATAAAAAATAGGCCTGCACATATGTGCACGTTGTGTCTAATTACATGGATTCATTGAGTCTAATGACATGGATTGTGTCTAATGACATTGGATCTTACATGGATTCAAGTTTTCTAAAGAAAACTTATAATCAAAAGATGTTTTGAACTTCGTGCATGTGTATTGAATGTTAAAGTTAATGATAACAAGGCTGTTTATCATGGTGATTTGTACAGAGGCTTCGTGGATTCAAGCCTAAACAGACAGTGAATGAGAGGGATCGACTTACCTGCGTCTGTCTTTGAGGTCAAGTCATTTATATCCGTGAAAAGGTTGTCGTGTCCAAGGAAAGCTAAATATTTGTTGAATCATCCTTTTAACGTTTAAGGGTATACTATTTACCATGAATGGCGTCAGCACTGGTCACAGCGCGAGGAAGCCGCGGGAGAGAAAAATCAGCGAGTCACGCATTTAATCAATGCCATTGGTCTCTATTAAGTGAAGCATCAGCTTCAGCGTTACCCATGCGACGCATTGCTGATCAGCTGAGCCTTGAAAAGTGGAGCTCAAAGTTAAAAATAATTAACACCTTGTTTCATTACATCTATCTTTTAATGAATCAGCGTTTTTGAATGTGTTTGTTGAATGAACGGTTTAATGACTCACTCAAAGACAGTCCGTTGCCATAACAATGTAACTGCGCGCTGAGTGACAGCCTTTCAAAGCGCAGAGACACTACATTGGTTACTGAAAATGTCCTTGTTTTTGTGCATGCTGACCACATCGTAACACTTATTTACATAGCAACAAATAAATATAAATAAATCTATTGAGCCACTTAAAATGACCGCTAAAGGAAATTCCTTCTCCGCGACAGCCCTATTTCTCTCTTTTTTTGTCCACACGATGATTTTTGATGGGGCCCAGTTTTTTTCAGTGTTGATCCAGAACAGTTGTAATTACATACAGGGAAAACTTGCAAAAAGTAAGCTGATTGTCCATCTTTTAAAGTGACATATATTATTATTAGGGCTGTCAAAAGATTAATCGCGATTAATCGCATCCAAAATAAAAGTTTGTGTTTACATAATATATGTGTGTGTACTGTGTATAATTATTTTGTATATATAAATACACACACATGCATGTATATATTTAAGAAATATTTGCATACATATACTGTATATATATTTATATAGTTTATATTATATATAAATATATTTATTTTTATATATATAAATAAAAAAAAATTCTTAAATATATACATGCATGTGTGTATTTATATATACAAATTTAATTATACACAGTACACACACATATATTATTAAAAACAAACTTTTATTTTGGATGCGATTAATCGCGATTAATCTTTTGTCAGCCCTAATTATTATTAATGTCAATAGTTCTGTTACTTTTTGCTTGAAATTCTAATCAATTTATTCTAGTTTCCCTAGAAATATAACCTACTCCTATTTGATATTTCCTGCAAAACTAATTGGCATGGCTAAATACTGTGCGTTTTGTGATGTACGCAGTAGTTTCACTTATCTCAGAGTTTTCTACAGATCCTGTTTGAAATTTACATGAAACTTTTTAGATGTCCACAGTTACTAATACTTCACAGACATGTGTCCGGAAAACTAATCCCACCCCAATAGGGTTTTTGGCTGAATGAATTTTGGTGCTTGCTTTCCAGTAGCAGGGAGCTGTGCGGGAAAAGTTGTAACTGGACAATTTAATTTGTGTGGAACATTTTTGACAGAAAGCAGAGAAATCTTCCCAGCAGCTCATGCAGATGGTGAGTGAGTTCCCCATGTTTGTGGTCAGAGATCCCATGGGCCCTGTGCGTGCACACACACACACACACACACACACACACACACACACACACTTCAGTGGCCCACTGATGGTAGATGCTTTCCTGAGCCAGGATTACTGTGCAGGATGTCTGAGGGCTTCAAACTCCCCCTGAAAATCGATACAGAACTCAACTGTGTCCTGCCAGCTGGAACTGGCTCCCATTTCCTATCCGGATTCAATTCACTGCTCGGGCTCTACGGGCTTTGCACTGTGGAAATGGACAAACTCCATTAATGTCTTATTAGTATGCAACAATGTGTACTCGATTCACGGCTGTCTTTAAAACTTTACCTTGAAAGTTTTGTTTTGTAGTAATTTTATGAGCACAATTTGGTTTTTGACAGACACTTTGAAGAAATAAATGAATGAAGTTAAAGTTTAAATGTTTTTAACACATAAATGTGACCCCACCTGTAAAACCCCAGCTAAGGTCGCATAATCTAATTATGAGATTTGTGTTCATTGTTGTAAATGATAGATTGCGACTTTCAGATAGATTGCAGATAGATTGCAGGAATTTCAAAATTTCAGCTCATTCGTTTTGTAAATTCATCCCAAGATAACTCTTATTTTTAAAGGTACACTGTGTAGTTTTTTAAGTATTTTATTAGCTAAAATCAATGTCTTTATTCATAAATATGTCATAATTTGGTGTAAAATTACCTTTGCCAATGATCTGCCTTATCCTCGTAAGCGAAGAATTTCTTATCTTTATTTACGTTGGACGGGTAAGTCCAAGGAGGCTTCCATGTCGTCCCGCCATTTTGAAAAACTATAATAGCAGAGGGAACTATATTCTCAGAAGGCGAAGCACTGCTACTTGGGCGGAGTGATTTGCTCGCAGCACCTGAGAAGCCCTGTGGTGAGGAGCAGAGAGTTCGCTCAGAGTTGAAGTAAATCACTCCGCAGAAGTAGCAGTGCTTCGCCTTCTGAGAATATAGTTCCCAGTATGTATACGGTTAGAAGATGGCTGTGTCTCATGTGACCTTGTTATTTGTACACGCTGTGACAATACAAATCACAACATGTAAATAGAAAAATGTTGGCGTTATTTTGTCACTTATTGAGAGCAGTATGCTAGCTGGAGCTGTTTACCTCGTGTTTGTGCTAAGCTAGGCTAGCGGTGGGTGCGTTAGGCAGTGTTACGGCACGCACGGAGATGAGAAGGGTATGTATGGACTTATCTAACTCTGGGGGACACGGTGAAAAAGCTAAAGTCCC